>NC_054472.1:185737590-185857590 GCF_017639515.1 Carcharodon carcharias | reverse complement strand
TACTGTGTGCAGTTCTGGTCGCCACATTATAGGAAGGATGTGATTGCCCTGGAGGGGGTGCAGAGGAGATTCACCAGGATGTTGTCTGGGATGAAACATTTAAGTTATGAAGAGAGGTTGGATAGACTTGGGTTGTTTTCATTGGAGCAGAGAAGACTGAGGGACGACCTGATCGAGGTGCACAAGATTTTCAGGGGCATGGACAGGGTGGATAGGGAGCAGCTGCTCCCCTTAGTTGAAGGGTCAGTCACAAGGGGACATAAGTTCAAGGTGAGGGGCAGGAGGTTTAGGGGGGATGTGAGGAAAAACCTTTTTACCCAGAGGGTGGTGACGGTCTGGAATGCACTGTCTGGGAGGGTGGAGGAGGCAGGTTGCCTCACATCCTTTAAAAAGTGCCTGGGCGAGCACTTGGCACATCATAACATTCAAAGCTATGGGCCAAGTGCTGGTAAATGGGACTAGGTAGGTAGGTCAGGTGTTTCTCACGTGTCGGTGCAGACTCGATGGGCCGAAGGGCCTCTTCTGCACTGTGATTCTGTGATTCTGTGATACACACATATGCACGCACACACACACACACACACACACACAACTTTACATATTCCCCAAAAATATTGAAAGATAACATCCATTCCCACAATGACTAATTACTGTTCCTCAGCCAAATCCGCTAACACAGGTTATCTGGCCATTTATCAACTAACTGTTTGTAGTAGCTTGCTCTGTGCTAACTGGCTGCCACGATCCTTACTTCAGTACTACAGTATTTCACGGGCTATAAATCCCTTTGAGACTTCCTGAAAGGCGCTATGTTAATGCAAATCTTCTTTTTCATTTCCCCCAATCATGAAAAAGATTTTCAACCAGGTCCACATGCTCGCTCTTTATCCATTGCTGCCAAAATATTTCACCCTCAAGCGTGTATCTAATTCTGTGAGAGGCGAGTGCCGTTCGTAAGGTGGTTTATCAGTCATCATTGTGGGCTGTTGTTAGCGCCTGTTGCCAAGCTGCAGTAGCCACTGATGGGCATGGGTGGCTCACACCTGCTCACAGGCGATGTGGCCATTTCCTCTGTCACCGGCTGGTGTCTCCGATGTGGGGGGGAAATCGATGTTCAGGGCATTCGTGGCCTGCTTGCAAGCATCCTCGAAGCAGAGCAGTTGACATGCTTCTGGTCTTTGGGCTCAAGCTGCCACTACCTCACCAGGCAGGGAGGCAGTGGTGTATTTGGGGGGTTGGGAGGGAGGGGTGGGGGTGGGGGTGGGGAGGGGGGGTGGGGGGGCGCTGGTGGAGGTGGCGTGGGTTGAAATCCTGCCATGGAAGATGGTGGAATTTGAATTCAATAAAAGTCTAGAACTGAAAGAGCACTGATGACCATGGAACCATTGCCGATTGTAAAAACCCCATCTGGGTCACTAATGCCCCTTTAGGGAAGGGAAGCTGCTGTCCTTACCTGGTCCAGCCTACATGTGACTCCAGACCCACAGCAACGTGGTTGACTCTTAAATTCCCACTCAGCTGTAGTAATCTGCTTAAGGATGGGCAATAGATGCCGACCCCCTGTAAATGAATAAAAGCAAAAAACAATGTCTGTGTATAAAGAGTAATAAATTTACTGCACTGAGACTTTAGATACACACTAAATACGCCAGGAATATTTAGGACTTGTCTAATAAAGTATAAATGATTTTTTTTAACAGTGTGGTATGACTTAATTACTCTTTGACTCTGCCATTCAACATCAAGGGGCAATTGTTGGGTTCTCTCTTGTTGGAGATGGTCATTGCCTGGCACTTGTGTGGCACGAATGTTACTTGCCACTTGTCAGCTCAAGCCTGGATATTGTCCAGGTCTTGCTGCATTTGGACATGAACTGCTTCAGTATCTGAGGTGACGCGAATGGTGCTGAAAATTGTGCAATCATCAGCGAACATCCCCACTTCTGACCTTATGATGGAAGGAAGGTCATTGATGAAGCAGCTGAAGATGGTTGGGCCGAGGACACTACCCTGAGGAACTCTTGCAGTGATGTCCTGGAGTTGAGATGACTGACCTCCAACAACCACAACCACAACCATCTTCTGTTGTGCTAGGTATGACTCCAACCAGCGGAGAATTTTCCCCCTGATTCCCGTTGTCTCCAGTTTTTGCTAGCGCTCCTTGATGCCACACTCGGTCAAGCCTTGGTGTCAAGGGCAGTCACTCTTATCTCACCTCAGGAGTTCAGCTCTTTTGTTCATGTTTGAATCAAGGCTGTAATGAATGGCCCTGGCGGAACCTAAACTGGGCATCAGTGAGCAGGTTATTGCTAAGCAAGTGCCACATGATAGCACTGTTGATGACCCCTTCCATTTCTTTTTTGATGATCAAGTGTAGACGGATTTGGCGGTATTTGGTTGGGTTGGATTTGTCCTGCATTCTGTGTACAGGGCATATCTGGGCAATTTTCCACATACCCTGGTCAATGCCAGTGTTGTAATTGTACTGGTAGAGCTTGGCTAAGATTGTAGCAAATTCTTCAGCCTTATCTTTTGCACTGATGTGCTGGGCTCCTCCATCCTTGAGGATGGAGATATTTATGGAGCCTCCTCCTCCAATGAGCTGTTTAATTGTCCACCACCATTCATGACTGGATGTGGCAGGACTGCAGAGCATAGATCTGATCCGTTGGTTATGGGATCAATTAGCTCTGTCTATCACTTGCTACTTATGCTGTTTCGCACCCAAGTAGTCCTGTGTTATAGCTTCACCAGGTTGACACCTCATTTTTAGGTATGCCTGATGCTGCTCCTGGCATGCCCTCCTGCACTCTTCATTGAACCAGTGTTGATCCCCTGGCTTGATGGTAGTGGTGGAGTGGGCTCCATAAGTATCCCCATATACTAGGCCATGAGGTTACAGATTGGGTTCCAGTACAATTCTGCTGCTGCTGATGGCCCACAGCACCTCATGGATGCCCAATCTTGAGCTGTTAGATCTGTTCGAGTGGTAGTGCCTCACGACACGATGGAGGATATCCTCAATGTGAAAGTGGGACTCTGTCTCCACAATGATTGTGCAGTGGCCACTCCTACCGATACTGTGGTCTGCGGCAGGCATGTTGGTGAGGATGAGGTCATGTATGTTTTTCCCTCTTTTGGTTCCCTCACCACCTGTCACAGGCCCAGTCTAGCAGATATGTTATTTAGGACTCGGTGAGCTCAGCCAGTCGTGGGGCTACCGAGCCACTCTTGGTGATGGACATTGAAGTCACCCACCCAGAGTACATTCTGCACCCTTGTCGCCCTCAGTGCTTCTTCCAAGTGGTGTCCTACATGGGGGAGCACTGATTCATCAGCTGAGGGGAGATGATACGTGTTAATCAGCAAGAGATTTCCTTGCCCATGTTTGGCCTGATGCCATGAGATTTCATGGGGTACAGAGTCAATGTTGAGGACTCCCAGGACAACTCCCTCCTCACTGTATACCATGATGTGGCCACTTCTGCTGGCTCTGTCCTGCCGGTGGGACAGGACATACCCAGGGATGGTGATGGTGGAGTCTGGGACATTATCTATAACATATGATTCTGTGAGGATAACTATGTCAGGCTGTTGCTTGACTAGTCTGAGAGACAGCTCTCCTAATTTTGGCCCCCCAGATGTTAGTAAGGAGAACTTTGCAAGTTCGACAGGGCTGAGATTGCCATTGTTGTTTCCAGTGCCTCGGTCAATGCCGGGTGGTCCAGTTGGTTTCATTCCTTTTTTTGCGGCTTTGTAGCAGTTTCATACAACTGAGTGGCTTGCTTGGCCATTTCAGAGAGTAGTTAAGAGTCAACCACATTGCTGTGGGTCTGAAGTCACATGTAGCCCAGACCAGGTAAGGACAGCAGATTTCCTTCCTAGAACTAGATGGGCTTTTACAACAATCAACAATGGCTTCATAGTCATCATTAGACTTTTAATTCCAGATTTTAATTGAATTCAAATTCCACCATCTACCGTGGTAGGATTCGAACGCAGGTTCCCAAAGCGTTACCCTGGGTCCCTGGATTACTGGTCTATTAACAATACCACTTTGTCATCACCTCCCGGGCAGCCATGTTGTGATGGATCCCTGAAGCCGCTCCGTTGCCAATGAAGCTTCCCAATATCGGGGCCAAATGTGAATTGGTTGCTTGTCAAACAGAGGTTGGAGCCAAATTTAAATAATAAATGCTTTATTTTTTATAGAATCAGCTTCCACTGCTCTTTCAAGTTGACGCAAGCTGAGTGTCCCAGAACCCGGCAACTCTGAATGAAAATAATTCTCCATACCCCCTCAGCACCTTCCACCACCAGAAGATGTCCCAAAGCGCTTTACAGCCAATGAAGCACTTTTGAAATGTAAATGCTGCTCTAACATAGGCAAGATGGTGCCAAACCTGTCTACACCAAGCCCCCACTAACAGCAATGTTAAAATCTGCTTTTAGTGATTTTGGTTGAGGGATAAATATTGGCCAGAGGACCGCGGAGAACACCCCTGATCTACTTCAAAATAGTACCACAGGCTATTTTATATTGGCCCAAGGGGGGCAGACAAGGCACCGTTTAATATCAAGTCCAAAGGACAGTCCAGTGCTCCCTCAAAGCAGCGTCAACAGTTCCAGCCTTGATCTACGCACTCAAGTCTATGGACTGGGACTTGACCCTGCAATTTTCTGACCCCGGGGCGGGAAAATGAAATATTTTCACTACCCCCTCCCTCCCCTCGCCTTGACTATCCAATGTTTACGCCCGCCGACATTGATCAGTAAGGGAGACAGTCGAAGATTTTCTCTCAGTCTTAGTGGGTTCACCATATGGCCCTTATTTATGTGATTGTTTGACGAGGCCTGTGTTAAGTTAAATAGTTTTATTTAGAATGTGGTACAGTTTACGAGGAGTACATAGCAGATTTCAATTAACTTTCATCAGCTACACGTAAAAGAATGTAATTGAGGCTGATGTTAAATCGACTCTTTGAACACTTCACATTTGACTTACTCCGGTATTTACCGAAAACTTTGATGTGGCTAATTAGATGTTTTTGCGATTGTGCGACCCTTCCATTCTATATTTTCTCCATCTTCACATGATGAAGATTTTTTTATGTAGACAGGAGAATAAAAAAGAAACGAGACTGCCGAATAGCAATTTGGGAAATTCTCTGCTGTGTGGGGGCTGAGTCTGGTCCATCCTCAGTAATGGTATGTACGTGGCCTACAACATAAATGCTGCTGTACTCAGACGCCTTAATGCTTCTGATTTACGATATTACTTCTGCACCATGTCATCAGTATCCCAGCAATCTCCAGAAAACCCTGCAGGAGTTGTTAATGTTTCTGCAGAATGCCCTCCTTAGGAATTAATCATTATAGGGAAATAATGGGCCATCAATAGCTGACAAGCCAGTTCCTAAATCCAAACTGATTTTGTGTGATAGACATGTATTTACATAATGTATTTCGCTGGGAGCTAAACGTTGTGCAACTAAAATAAAAATTGTAAAACTTGCTTTTGAAAAAAAGTGGGTTGCATTCGAATGACATGCTTTTAAAATAAGCTTCCTTTCGCCTGCCCATTGAGATAGCGTTAAGCTTTTGGCAATCATTGCCCTTGATTGGATGCTGTGTTGGACAAAGATTCTTCATTCAGCCGGACACAAGTGCAAAATAAAAACTCGTGTCTGTTTCAATATGCTGTAGAAATTCTTCTGAGGCAGTGGTTAATGGCCAGCATTGTGTTCAATCACTCAGGCATATGTTGTGCCTTCCTAAGATCATTCCATTCGGTTGATATTTTCCTAGAGTCTGGTTCATGCATTTGCAAGTGCGTGCTACACTCCATCACAAAGGGAGAGATCATGCAGATTTGATCTGAGTGCCTGATTCATATTATTTCCACTGCCAACAGAGATTGCTATCTGTGAAAGAAAAGCTATGAATAGGAGGAGATAAAAATGGTTTAAAATACCTTAATAAAATGGGCCTCCAACACATCATCCACACAGAGGAGACACCTGTTGCATTCTCTCCTCTGGTCAGCAGGCCATGAGTTCAAGTCCCACTCCAGATATTTGAGCACACTAGGCTAACACTAATGCAGTACTGACAGAGTGCAACACTGTTGGATAATGACCAGGTAATCAGTTTTTTAGTGACATTGGTTGACCTTTTTTATTCTTACATGGGATGTGGGCATTGCTGTTGAGGTCAGCATTTATTGAGTAATGAATATTACCATTCATTGTCATGGACACTGAACTTTAAAAGAGAATTATGTTTTGAAATGTTTATTTAACTCAGAGTAAAACAGAGAACTCCGGAGAAACACCTCCACTCGGAGACAGGCCCACATGATCCGGTTGCCATGGGGAGAGAAACCCATTGAAGTGTTGGGTGCCAGTTTAAATACCTTTTTACGGAATCTCATAGAAACAGGGCAGCTGTTGCTGGAGAAGGAGGAAGAAGGTGGACTCTTTTGTGCTACCGATCACGTAAGATGATAGTGAGAGTTTGGTTTCAAACAAAAGGGAAGAAAGCAGATGGAGGTCTTAAAGATTTAAGGAGGGTAGGGCGCCAATGTGTGCCTTGCTGCTGGTAATTGTATTTGGGAAAATGGGCTGAGTGGGATGATTGTTGAAGGACACTAGAAGGTTCAACCTGGTGTGACAGGGAAGTGTGAACCTGCGGGAGATCTTGGAGTGGCTGTGGGGCTGTTCCTGTAATGCTACGTACCTGCCAGAAGCAGAGTGCATAGGAAAAGTAGTTTGTAGGACGTATTTTGGTTGTCGTTAGTCAGTTAATGTGGAAGTACCTTTTCTTCAATTTGATGTAATAGTTACCGCTTAAGTAATATTTGATCTAGGTTGATTGTAGTTTTTTTGTTACAGTAAAAGCTTGAAATCCTGACCTTTGACTCTATCCATTGGTTGTTGGGAAATTCATCTCCTTTTGAAAGTTATTGATCTCTATGGGGATAGTAACAACATACAGAAAATAGTCAATGGTGAGGAGATGGGTTCCCTCAACATCTGAGCAACGTTAACATTCCAAGAGTAGACACTAAAGAACACGTTGGGGAGTTGCAGTGTCACAGGATGCTTATTTGCCTGTACAAACCAACTTTCTGACAAATCCAGAGCAGGGCTGATGATATCTCTCACCGAGTTTAGAAGTTTACAGGGAGATGGTGGCAGAGCGGTAATGTCACTGGGTTAGTAACCCAGAGTCCCAGGCTAATGCTCTGGGGACTTGGGTTCAAATCCCACTAGAGCAGTTGGTGGAATTTAAATTCAAATGAATAAAAATCTGGAATTGAAAGCTAGTCTCAGTAATGGTGACCGTGAAAATATCATCGATTGTCATTAAAAAAACCCCATCTGGTTCACTAATGCCGTTTAGGGAAGGAAATCTGCTGTCCTTCCCTGGTCTGGCCTACATGTGGCTCCAGACCCCACAGCACTGTGGTTGACTCTTAACTGCCCCTCTGAAATGGCCCAGCAAGCCACTCAGTTCAAGGGCAACAAATGCTGGCTTTGCCAGTGACACCCACATCCCACAAAAGAATAAAGGAAAATGTAAGGAGCCACAAACATCTTTACATAGTATTATGGAGTGTTTAGAGCACAGAAATGAGCCACTAACTGTTTATGCTCCAGATGAGCCTCCTCCCAGCCCTCTTCATCTCACCCACCAACATATCCTATTCGTCTCCTTTCTCTAGCTTTGTGCTTCTCTAGCTTCTCCTTAAATACATCTTTGCTATTTGCCTTAATCACTCCGTGCAGTAGTGAGTTCCACATTCTCACTACCCTCTGCGTAAAGAAAGTCCTCCTCAATTCCCTTTTGGATTTATTTTAAAACCAGTGTGCTCCAATTTTACTCCAGATATTACTTTAGAAAGTAACCCTTTCACACAGCAATCAACAAAAAGAGGAAGGGAGAAAAGAAATGAAATAAACCCTTTGTTGCTCTAAAATAAATTTAAAGGATTCGACATTGATGTTCTAGCTGTGGGCCAACAATGGTTAAGTACTATTTCTGTAAGCATTTAATAGATACTTCTTCCTAATTTTGCATGTCTATCGTACTGCATCTCAGACAATGTGGAGCCCAAGCACAAAGCACTAAGTATTTCAAATTCCTCCATGGCCTTGTTTCCCCAGTCTCTGTAATTTCCTCCAGCCCTATAATCTCTGAACTCCTTCGGTTCTGGGCCCTTGAGTATCCTCAATTTCCTTCACACCATCATTTGGTGGCTGTACCTTCCACTGCTGGAACCCTAAGCTCTGGAATTCACTCTGTCAGCATTTCTGTGTCTCTCCTTCTTTAAGAAGCTGCGTAAAACTTTTGCCTTCAGTCACCAGTCCCAATTGGTGTATGATTTGCCTGCACGCCACTGTAATGTAACGGTGCTCAGCAGAGCAAGGATTAGAGTGGGACTGGAGAATAAAACCGCCCATGGTATGATGTATAGAGTCACATGGTGATAGACTCAGAGAACAGTCTAGAAACAACCCTCTGGAACCAGCCTGCATGGAGGTAACAGCACCATACATAGTAGTAACCTGGGATCTGTAAATAATTAAAGGTTAACAACAAAGCATTCATGTTTAAATATATAAGACCCAAGGGCTCATTGTTAAGACACCACTGCACGCCTTATTACATAGAAACATAGAAACTAGTATCAGGGGTAGGCCATTCGGCCCTTCAAGCCTGCTCCGCCATTCATTGCTATCATGGCTGATCATCCAACTCAATAGCCTGCTCCCGCTTTCTCCCCATTCCCTTTGATCCCATTCGTCCCAAGAACTATATCTAGCTTCTTCTTGAAAACAAACAATGCTTTGCCCTCAACTACTTTCCGTGGTAATGAATTCCACAGGATCACCACTCTCTGGGTGAAGAAATTTCTCCTCATCTCAGTCCCAAATGGTCTACCCCGTATCCTCAGACTGTGACCCCTGGTTCTGGACTCCCCCACCATCGGGAACATCCTTCTTGCATCTACCCTTTCTAGTCCTGTTGGAATTTTATAGGTTTCTATGCGATCCCCCCTCATTCTTCTGAACTCCAGCGTATATAATCCTAACCGACTCAATCTCTCCTCATGTGTCAGTCCCGCCATCCCAGGAATCAGTCAGGTAAACCTTCGCTACACTCCCTCTAAAGCAAGTACATCCTTCCTCAGATAAGGAGACCAAAACCACACACAATATTCCAGGTCTGGTCTCATCAAGGCCCTGTACAATTGCAGCAAGACATCCCTGTTCCCATACTCGACTCCTCTGGCTATGAAGGCCAACATATCATTTGCCTTCTTTACCGCCTGCTGCATCTGCATGCTTACCTTCAGTGACTGGTGCTACCAAAGTGGATAATCTCACATTTAACCACATTATACTGCATCTGCCATGCATTTGCCCACTCACTCAGCTTGTCCAAATCACACTGAAGCACCTTTGAATCCTCCTCACAACTCACCTTCCCGCCCAGCCTTTGTGTCATCTGCAAATTCGGAGACATTACCTTTAGTTTCCTCATCTAAATCATTAATATATATTGTGAATAACTGTGCTCCCAGCACCATTCCCTGCGGTACCCCACTAGTCACTGTCTGCCATTCAACAAAGATCCATTTATTCCTACTCTTTGTTTCCTGTCTGCCAACCAGTTTTCTATCTTAATACACTACCCCCAATCCCATGTGCTTTAATTTTACACGCTAATCTCTTATGTGGGACTTTGTCGAAAGCCTTCTGAAAGTCCAAATAAACCACATCCACTGGCTCCCTATCATCAACTCTACCAGTTACATCCTTGAAAAATTCCAGTAGATTTGTCAAGCATGATTTCCCTTTCATAAATCCATGCTGACTCTGTCTGATTATGCCACTGTTTTCCATGTGCTCAGCTATTAAATCTTTTATAATGGACTCTAGAATCTTCCCCACTACCGATGTCAGGCTGACTGGTCTATAATTCCCTGTTTTCTTGCTACGTCCCTTTTTAAATAGTGGGGTTACATTAGCTACTCTCCAATCTGTAGGAACTGTTCCAGAGTCTATAGAATCTCGGAAGATGACCACCAATACATCCACTATTTCTAGGGCCACTTCCTTAAATACTCTGGAATGTAGATTATCAGGCCCTGGGGATTTATTGGTATACAATCCCATCAATTTCCCCAACACCATTTCCCTACTAATATTGATTGCTTTCAGTTCCTCCCTCTCACTAAACCCTGTGTTCCCCAATAATTCTGGTATGTTATTAGTGTCCTCTTTTGTGAAGACAGAACCAAAGTATGTATTTATTTGGTCAGCCATTTCTTCGTTCCCCAATATCAATTCCCCTGTTTCTGACTGTGAGGGACCTACATTTGTCTTCACCAATCTTTTTCTCTTTACATGCCTATAGAAACTTTTGCAGTCAGTTTTTATGTTCCCCGCAAGCTTACTCTCATACTCTATTTTCCCCTTCCTAATCAATCCCTTGATCCCCCTTTGCTGAATTCTAAACTGCTCCCAATCTTCAGGTCTGTTGTTTTTTCTGGCCAATTTGTATGCCACTTCCTTGCATCTAATACTATCTCTAATTTCCCTTATAAGCCATGGTTTGGACACCTTTCCTGTTTTACTTTTACGCCAGACAGGAATAACAATTGTTGCAGTTCACCCATGTGCTCTTTGAGCGTTTGCCATTGCCTATCCACATTCATCCCATTAAGTAACGTTTCCTAATCTACCATAGCCAACTTGCACCTCATACCATTGTAGTTTCCTTTATTAAGATTCAGGACCTTAGTCTCAGAATCAACTATGTCACTCTCCATCTTGATGAAGAATTCTATCATATTATGGTCGCTCATCCCCAAGGGGCCTCGCAAAACTAGATTGCCAATTATTCCTTTCTCATTACACAATGCCCAATCAAGGATGGCCTGTTCTCTAGTTGGTTCTTCAATGTATTGTCCAGAAAACCATCCCGTATACGCTCCAGGAATTCCTCCTCTACAGTATCGTTACTAATTTGATTTGCCCAATCGATATGCAGATTAAAGTCACCCATAATTACAGATGTTCCTTTATTACATGTATCTCTAATTTCCTGTTTAATGCCATTCATAACATCACCACTACAGTTTGGGGGTCTATATACAACCCCCACTAATGTTTTTTGCCCCTTAGTGTTTCTCAGCTCTACCCATACAGATTCCACATCATCGGAGCTAATATCTTTCCTCACTATTGCAATAATTTTCTCTTCAACCAGCAATGCAAATCCACCACATTTTCCTTTTTGTCTGTCCTTCCCAAATACTGAATCCCCCTGGATGTTCAGTTCCCTCCCCTGGTCACCCTGCAGCCATGTCTCCGTAATCCCGACATATCATACCTGTTTACACCTATCTGCATGGTTAGTTCATTCACTTTATTGTGAATGCTCCTTGAGCTAAGGCACAAAACTTTAAGGCTTGTCTTTTTTAACATTACCTGTCCCGTGCCCACTATTTTTCACTGAGGCTGTTTGATTCTTACCCTTGATTTCTCTGCCTATCACTTTTCTTATTCCCCTTTCTGTCTTTTGTTCTTGTTCCTGATTCCCTTTCCTCTGACTCCTTGCATAGGTTCTCATCCTCCTGCCATTTTAGTTTAAACAGTCCCCAACCACTATAGCAAATATTCCCCCTAGGACATCAGTCCCGGTCCTGTCCAGGTGTAACCCGTCCAGTTAGTACTGGCCCCACCTCCCCCAGGACTGATCTCAATGTCCCAGGAATCTGAAACCACCCCCCTCACACCATCCCTTCAGCCACATATTCATCCGATATATCCAGCTATTTCTACTCTGACTAGCACGTGGCACTGGCAGTAATCCTGAGACCACTACCTTTGAGGTCCTACTTTTCAACTTACTTCCTAACTCCCTATATTCTGCTTTTAGTACCTCATCCCTTTTTTTTACCTATGTTGTTTGTACCAATGTGTACCATGACCACTGGCTGTTCACCCTGCCCCCTTCAGAATGTCCTCTAGCTGCTCTGAGACATCCTTGACCCTAGCAACAGGGAGGCAACATACCATCCTGGAGTCTCGTTTGTAGCCACAGAAATGCCTATCTATTCCCTTACAATTGAATCCCTTATAACTAGTGCATTCCCACACATTTTTTACTCCTCCCCTGTGCAGCAGAGCCAACCGCAGTGCAACGAATTTGGCTGTTGCTGCTTTCCCCTGAGAGGCCATTCCCCCCGACAGTATCCAAAGCGGTATACCTGTTTTGCAGGGGAATAGCCACAGGAGATTCCTGCACAGCCTGCCTAATCCTCTGGCTCTGCCTGGTGGTCACCCATTACTTTCCTGCCTGTGGACTCTTAGCCTGCGGTGTGACCACCTCTCTATACATTCTATCCATGATATTCTCTGCCTCACGGATGCTCCAACGTGTTTGCAGCCGCCACTCCAGCTCCAAAACCCGGGCTTCCAGGAGCTGCAGCTGGAGAAACTTCCCGCAAACATGCTGGCCCCGGGCACTGGAAATGTTCCCAGCTTCCCACATATAACAGGAGGAGCACACCATGGCTTTGAGCTCTCCTGCCATGACTTACCCCTTTAAATTAAATTAAATCTTTTGGAAGATACTTAATATCAAATAACATCAATTACTCTAGGGCCCTTCTTCCCTGCTCTTTGTTTTTATAGAATATAGCCCTTAGAAATGATGAGCCACAAAATAAGACCTTAAAAACTATAAGCAATAAAAGTAGTAAGTGCTTACCAGGCCGTCCTCATGGTGCTCAAAGGATCACCTCATTCCCTCCTTACCGAACTCCCTCAGTCACCTCTGCTCTCTCAACTTCTCTTTACCTCTAACTCCTCTCGTGCTCCTTTTCAACTCCCAACTCCTCTCATGCTTCTCTTCAACACTATATTACAACACTCATGTCCCGGTGTCCCGGTGTCAAATTGTGTTTAATAATCATTCCTGTGAAATGTTTTAGGATATTTTGCTAGGTTGAAGGTGCTATATAAGTACAAGCTATTGTTGAGTAAAGTGAAGGAATGCATAGTCACTTCTACAATGCAATAAAATAAAGCACACACAAGTGGTCAACAATAAAATTATGAACAACTATTTTCTTTAAAAAAGTGAAATTTATTTTATGTCTCTGCTTGAAGTATTGAGATCATTTAATTGATGCTTCTTATAAGAAAAATGTATAATATAACTCTCACCCACTTTAAATTGATATTGGAACCTCGGCAGGATGTTGCTGAAGTGGAGGCTTGCAAATTTTAAACATTGCTGTCAGTTTTAACTGCACAAGTGTGCTGTCTGCGCTACTTTTGACACAATTGCAAGTAATCTGTGTTTTCTCTGCCAATTGCAAGCTTCAAATGTAAAAGTGCCTTATGTCTGAATGAATCATATTAACCACAGTTTAGGAATATGATGAACTCTGTACTTTTCAATAGCTTATATTTGTGACATACTCCTTTAAATCCAAAGTGAAACTATGGTAATTCTAGAAAGCGGAGGGGTTGTAATTAGATTTCCTCTTCTGACTTCGGAGCAGTTAGACTCAGGTTGATATTGCTTTTTGGATAAAAGCTATTAAAAAGGAGGCTAATTTAAGCAAATTGAGGGGGGAACGGCAGAATTGCTGTGTTTCAGCTTGCTGTGCTGCACTAGAATGTGGAATTTGTGTGAGGAGAAGCAAGTAATGCTCTCCAATGAAATGATGATTCTGTGATCTAATAATCACATGACTTTCATGAAGATCTTTGGATTGGGGAAGTTTTGCAAATGATCAAATGAAAGATTATACAATATACAATATACAAGAACACAGGACAGAAAAGGATAACAAAAAGTTCCCATCATAACTTTTCCTTCCAACAGTCCATGTGTAATTTCAACGGTCCAAAATTTTGTCCATTTAAGGCATCTGCTGAGAAAGTTGGATAACCACTGTCAGATACAATGTGATGACATTTGACCTGGAAGCAGTAACAGTAAGGAAAATTGTGATTACTTTAAAATGTTTGGCAAATGTGTAGTTGCTTTAAAAATATTTGGAAGGGATTTTTAAGAGTCTACTTGAATTGTAAAGGGAAAAATTGTAATTTTCTTGGATGATAATAAAAACTGGTCTCTATGACCTGGTGACCCTTGACCTAGAAGCAGTACCAATAGGAAGAAATTTAAGAGTTGGAAACTGTTTGGCTGGCAGACAAAAAGGAGAGCTGAAATTTGATTGAATTCTTTGAGGAAAGTGACAAGAAGGGTTGATGAAGGTAGTGCAGTGGATGTTGTGTACATGGATTGTAGCAAGGCATTTGACAAGGTCCCATATGGCAGATTGGTCAGGAAAGTAAAAGCCCATGGGATTCAGGGTAATGTGGCAAACTGGATAAAAGGTTGGCTTTGTAACAGGAAACAAAGGGCAATTGTCGATGGATGCTCTTGCGAATGGAGAGTTGTCTCAGGTGGTGTTCCACAGGGCACCCTTGCTGTTTATGTTATATATTAATGATTTGGACGTGAGCGTGGGGGGCACGATTGGGAAATTTGCAGATGACACAAAGATTGGCCGAGTAGTGGATAGTGTAGAGGATAGCCATAATCTCCAAAACGATATAGATGAGTTGGTGGAGTGGACGGTAAAGTGGCCGATGGATTTTAATATACAGAAGTGTGAGGTCATACGTTTAGGGAGATCAAACTGTTACAGGGATTACACAATAAATGGGAATATACCAAGAGGGGTAGATGAAGTGAGAGATCTTGGCGTACAAGTACATAGGTCCCTGAAGGCAGCAGTTCAAGTAGACAAGGTTGTAAAGAAGGCATATGGAATGCTCTCCTTCACTGGCAGAGGTGTAGAATATAAAAGTAAGGATATAATGTTGGAATTGTATAAAACACTGGTGAGGCCACAACTGGAGTACTGTGTGCAGCTCTGGTCACCACATTACAGGAAGGACGTAATAGCTCTGGAGAGAGTGCAGAGGAGGTTTACAAGAATGTTTCCAGGGTTAGAAAAGTGTAGCTACGAGGGGAGACTGGATAGGCTGGGGTTATTTTCCTTAGAAAAAAGAAGGCTGAGAGGTGACTTGATTGAGGTGTACAAAATTATACGGGAAAAGATAGAGTGGACAGAATAAAATTGTTTCTCTTGGTGGAGAATTCTAGAACCAGGGCACATAGATTCAAGATAAGTGGCAGAATGTGTAGGGGGGGACATGAGGAAGAACTTTTTTATGCAGAGGGTAGTGGGTGTCTGGAATTCGCTGCCCAAGTTGGGGTTAGAGGCAGAAACTTTAAACTCTTTTAAAAAGGACCTGGATCTGCACCTTAAGTGCTGTAAGCTGCAGGGCTATGGGCTGGGTGCAGGAAGGTGGGATTAGAAAGGGTACCTGGATGTCCTCTGGCTGGCATGGACAAGATGGGCCAAATGGCCTCCTTCTGTGCTGTAACTTTTCTATGGTTCTATGGAAAGACAGGAGAGCTGGAGGCAGAAGGCAATCAGTACACAGATGCAGAGAAAAGGAGAAATAAACAGAGACGTAAAGAGGAACAGAATTAAGGTGAAGTGAAGGTAGCAAAGCTCTTTGTTAAAAGATCAGTTTTCTGTTTGCAGTCGGAAGAAAAATAGAAATTTGGGGAGGGAGAGATGTTGGCATAGTGGTACTGTTACTGGACTAGTAATCCAGGGATACAGGCTAAAGCTCTGGGGATATGGGTTCAAATTCCACCAAGGGATTTGGTAGTGAGTGAAATTTAAATTCAATTAATAAATCTGGAATATAAAGCTAGTTTCATTAATGGTGGCTATGCAACCATTATTGATTGTTGTAAAAACCCATCTGGCTCACTCATGCCCATTATGGAAGGAAATCTGCCATCTTTACCTGTTTAACCTACAGGTGACTCTAGACCCACAGCAATGTAGTTGACTCAGAACTGCCCTCTGAGTTGGCCAAGTAAGAAGCCACTCAGTTGTATCACACCATTACAGAAAAGTCAATAAGAAATGAAACTGGATGGACCACTGACATTGACCTAGGCACCAGAAACGATAATGGCACACCCAGCCCTGTCAGACCTGCAAATACCTCCTTTCTAACATCTGGGGGTTTGTGCCAAAATGGGGAGAGCTCTCTCTCAGTCTAGTCAAGCAACAGCCTGACATTGTTACACTCACCCGATCATACCTTACAGGCAATGTCCCAGACACCACCGTCACCATCCCTGGGTATTGTAGGATAAGGGCGTTCAGCAGAGTATGGGTTAATGTGGGACTAGACAGCAGTACCACCCATAGTATGATGTAGAGAGTCACAGCATGGTAAACTGTGTGTAGAGTGGAGCTGGCATAGAGACTACACCCATGCATGGCTGTACCTTGGATATGTACATAGTTACAAATGGTTTATGCTTAACCATACAAGTCTCCAGACATCTCCCTGAAGCACCAGATGACCTTTACAACATGGTGGCAGTGAATGATGGACCCTGAAACCCCAGCCAAGCTGGGGAAGGAACCAAGAAGCTCAAAGCATGAAAAAGTAAAGAAACTGAAGCCTGACCTGAGCCTAAATCGAAGACACAGTTTCGAGATTGCATCAAAATCAATTGAAGGCAAAGATGGAAAGCGCCTAACTAAAAAGCAACTTTGCAGATGTGGAGGCTGAAGGACTCCCTCAGGGCACATGGAGGTCTTTTGTCAGATCTAATTGAATGCAGAGTCAAGGAACATAGCTGGATCAAAAAATGGCTTAGCAAAATTCAATAAAGGGGGAAAAAAAATGAAAGATCTGGCCAGATCATAAGAAAGCTGAGAAAATTCAAAAGGAAAAAGGGGGAAAGAAAAGGCTGAAAAGAAAGGATAATCCACCGGGCAGGTGAAAAGCCAGAACTGAGTGAAAGCAGAGTCAACAGACTTAGTCAAATCACAAGAAGGGTGAGCAAAAAAAGATACAGTAAAAAAGCTGAACATACCTTTTAAAATAGGCAGCCATCAGTATCGGCACATCCAGAGGGCGGCTAGAAGAAAGCTGGAGTGAGGGTCCCAGCCAGCATCTTAACACAAGGTGGCCAAGCTGAACTGGAACAAAAGGAATTTTTAAAATACACTGTAAAGGATCTATTATATTTTCCCTGATATTACTTTGGGATACTGTAAAGCGGGCTTATGTTTGTGTGTGTGTGTGTGTGTGTGTTTGTGTGTGTGCGTGCATGTGTGTGTGTGCTTCTGCATATGTGAGTAGTTTAAGTAAACTGTAGACAGTCAGGCTGCAAGGTTTGAAACATCAAAGGAGTTAAGTGTAAAAAAACAGGCATTTGAAATGCTAATGAATGAGCTAAATAAAATAGAATTTAGGTTTTTAGATAACAGGAGAGATTGTTGGCCTTTCAAAGGGACATGATAAGATTTTTACGACTGGTAAGGTAAATAAGGCAAAGCTATTATATTAATTTTTCCCAAAAGTGCTGGCCATAATGACAACATGAAAGATTTTTATATTCTGGGAAAAGTAAATTCCTAAGAATTTACGGGGTGGAAACAATGACAATGGAAACAGATCAAAAGGGAGAAATATATTAAAGGGTGAAAGGCTGTATGTGGTGCAGCCATGCGAGATCTTGACTGTGTGAAACAGTCTTGTGAACAAGCAGCCTCCAGCCACCTCAGAGCAGCGCTTGCTTGTTCCAGAGTGTAAGGTTTTATTTTAGAAGCCTTGGAAGGCCAGTGCCTAGTGAGAGGGAGAAAGAAGTGGTGAAATACTTCCCTTGCAACAACAGTAGCTTGTGGTAATCTTGCTGGATGGTTTATAGATTAATAATCTATGTTGGACTGTTGCCTGAAAGGGGTCTAGTTAAGTATAAATCTTGTAGTGACTGTTATGAAATTAAATGTAACAGTTTAATGGAAATCTTGTGTGTTCACGTTTTCTTTTCTTTTGTTAATAAATGTTTTAATTTAATCTTTAAAATCGCTAAAGGTGGGAGTGGACTCATTACTTCTGACTTCAGTGCATCAGCCTTCTCCTAATAAATACAAATTGCAAAATCGTCGTGATAGTGTGGCCCAGCTTTCCCTCCGGGATTTGTTCAGCTGGGCAAATGCCACCTGCCATATCATAACAAAATAAGTAACAAGAGTCACCTTCTAGTACTTCCCTTTGATTGAAAATCCAAGCAGAAGGCCAAAGCTACTAAATTAAAGACCTCCCGTACAGAGAATAAATGAAAAAACAAGGCCCATCAGGGCAATGCTAGCCCACTAAGACTGACAAAGTGCGGGAAGAACAGAGAGAGAGAGAGAGAGAGAGGAAAAAAAAACAGCAGCTGCGGAGTCATTTTGAAGAGAAAAAAAATCAGAGGTAGTCACCTTTAGGAAAAAAAATGGCCATAGACAGAAAATTAAAATTACCAGACTAGTTTAGGTTAAGACAAGGGCCAAAGCAAACCCAAGATTGGGAGCCTTGGAGAAGGGAATTTTTAAATGATCAAATTACATTAGGATTAAGTCAGAAATCAGAAGAAATGTAAGTTAATGCATTTTTATACATATTTGGTATACTTGCAGATGAAGTAAACCTAAACCAAGCTATAGATGAAATATCAACTATATTTGGTGAGATATTAAAAGTCCATGACAAATATTTGGAACTCTAAGTTGTGGAGAGTGCAGACCTTAAAAGAAGATCCAGATCACCCCCAATAAAGCATTGTGGGAGACTGAAGATCCCAGAACAAGGGAGACAGGAGTGACTAGAGCCAGCATGACAGGAGACCCCAGAGTAAAGAATACAGGAGACCTTAGAGCGAGGGAGACAAAAGACCTCAGAGTGAGAGAGACCGAAGACCCCAGAGTGAGGGAGACAGGGGACCCCAGAGCGAGGGAGATAGGAGACCCCAGAGAGAGGGAGGTAGGAGACCCCAGAGCAAGGGAGACAGGAGACCCCAGGCCATGGAAGACAGGGAGACCCCAGGCTGAGGCAGGCATTACTGAAGCAAACCACAACATGGTTGCAGACTATGCATAATGAAGTGCACGAGCCAAAGCGTTTAGTGCAGAAGAAAGAAGAGGCTGAGAGGCAGCTGAAAGGCTTAAAATAGAACTTTTTGAAAATGTTGACACGTTACCCAAACTGCAACTGCAAGTGACAGAGCAAGCAGCTGGCTGTGAATGAAGGAATGCTATCTAAGATAATCCAAAAGAAACAAAACCTGCAAAAAGGAAAAGAAGCTATTCCACAGGTAAATGTTCATATCAAAGCTGAGTTGAAGGAACTCAACCAGAAGTACAGCCAAGAGCAATAGCAGGCAGAACAGGTACTCCAAGAAGTCACTGCCTTGAAAGTCTATTTGAAGAATCAATATGTAGCCCTGGATAAACATGAGGGGTTAAAAAAGATGTCAAATTCTGCTCAGCAAAAACAGCACTGGAACTACCAGTAGAAACAAAGCAATGCACCGAAGCACAGCATGTGTTGGCAGGAGGCCAACAAGAAAATAAACAGTTGAAAGAACAGTCATTTGCTCTTCAAGATCAAATGCAAAAGGAATATATAACCCTTCAGCAGCATGAAGAAAGGAAGACTATCTTGAACAATGGAATGAAAGAACAGCAGAAGACACTCTCGGGGCAGAATCTTTGGCTTAGCGTGTGGGTGTGGGGCCTGCTCGCCGTGGCATAAAATGACATGTGGTCAGGTGTACATTCCGACTCCACCGCGCGTCATTAAGATTTTCAGTTCGACAGGCATTTGCCTGAGTTGGCTGCGCACCCACCGATCTGTCAAAAGGCCTTTCAATTAAATCAATAAACTGAGTTGCCAGCCCAACCTTAAGGTTGGCAGGGGGCAGGTGAAAAACCCAGGCGGCCTTTGCACTTTTCATGGAACCTGGTCCACAGGCGGGATGTGGTCTCTTGAAGGTTTTTAAAGTATTGTGAAAATTTTAAATGAAATTAATAGACGTGTCCCAGCTCATGTGACACTTTCGCATGAGGGGGCATGTCTTAACATTTTATTTTCTTTATTAAAATTTTCAGAACTTAAACTATTGCTAATCGTGTAAAACCATGTAAAATGGCGGAGCCCAGCCGATCGCGGATGGTGATCCACTGCGCGCCCACCCACGCCCGCTCCCCCTCCTGTCCAACCACCCCGATGGGGGGGGCGGGAGAAAATTCCCCCCTAGGAGACTCTATTGAATATTACAAGAAAACTCAAGGCTTTAGCAATTGAGCTTCACAAAGAAAAGGAAGACGTGGTGAAGGAACTTCACATGCGACAAGGTCAAAGTTTGTTCTTCTGGGAAATTATGAATAAAATCAAAATGAATTTAACATCCATCTGAACAAACTGAAGAAGATGTGATTCCACAGTTAGACAACAAGGGCTGAACAATCCTGAGTGCACTAAGAATTACATTGACAACCAATTTAAGATTATCGGTCGTGCTCACAGCATGGCTCACTTACACGTGCTAGAAGCTACAGATATTAATAGAGAGGGCCCTATCCTTTGCAGACAGAAAGAACATGTATATACATTGTGTCTGTTTCCACTAAACAAATTGTTGATAGCCATTCTCTAGTTCATCCCCCAAGGGCAATGCCTTGACCAATCAGAGTCAACCTGCAGGTTTGAATTTAAACAAAGCTTGGCAGTTAACTGTCAGCAATCAGTTAGCTGGTGCATTCTCCATGGCAACACCTCCTCCAATCAGAGCCCACTTGCCAACCAATCAGCGCCGTTTTCTCATGAAGTATAAATTGTTGTTTCCTTCACATTTGGTATTCTTGCCAATTATCTTGATAAGGAAAAGCTTTGATGAGAAGCTTCAACAACGTGTCTTTTTTCAGCAATATCGGAAATCTGTGCCCTCTGATTGCCGACCTTCCTGCCACTGGAAACATTCTCTCCTTATTTACCCTATCAGAACCCTTCAGTGTTCCGCTCAGATGATCTATTCAGTGACATGCTCGATTTTGAAGGGGATATAACATTCCAATGTTTGAAGAATGGGGAAAGTTAGCGTTGCAGCTTTCAGCATCTGAGAATGCGGGGTAATAATTCTGAACAACTCAGTTAGATCTCCCCTTGACCTTCTTCACTCTAAGGAGAATCTCCTTTGGTCTCCTTGATGTAACTGAAGTCCTGCGCCCCTCGTTCTACATTCTCGGAGGCTGATGCCTGCAGTTTTAACCTTGCTTTTTTTATTTCCCACAGGCATGTCAAAGCTTTCTTTTCAAAAGGGAGATAAAAACAGCACTACCTCAACGGACTGTGCCTAACTTAATCGACAAGGCGATTGCAATCCCTCTGGAGATTCCTCACTCAAACTTAAAAGACGTGTAACAGCCTACAAATCAGCCAACAGCTTTTCTGCAAGGATTTCCTCAGACCACAGTTTATCTGTCCAATTAGTCAGTTTGATTATTAACATTTCATTTAAACTACAAGAAAGATTTTGGCATCCAGATCACAGGCAGGACAGTGGGGATCTCTCTCTGCGTTATCATCAACTTCAGCAGGTCTCAATCAATGTAGTCCAGCCTAAAACAGGAATAATTGTTTCAATATTAATGCAGGACGAGATGAAAATAAAGAGATAAAAACAAAAAACTGCGGATGCTGGAAACCCAAAACAAAAACAGAAACAGAAATACCTGGAAAAACTCAGCAGGTCCGGCAGCGTTGGCGGAGGAGAGCACAGTTGACGTTTCGAGTCCTCGTGACCCTTCAACAGAACAAAGTAAAATTAGGAAAGGGGTGAAAGATAAGCTGGTTTAAGGGGGGAGGGGGTGTTGTTTGTTGGGACAAGCAGCCAGTGATAGGTGGAGATAACCAAAAGATGTCGCAGACAAAAGGACAAAGAGGTGTTGAAGGTGGTGATATTATCTAAAGGAATGTGCTAATTAAGAGTATAAGACCGGACAGATAAGGTACAGATAGCTCTAGTGGGGGTGGGGGAACACTAAAAGGTAGAAATAAACAATGGTGGAAATACATTTAAAATTAGTGGAAATAGGTGGGAAAAGAAAAAATCTATATAAATTATTGGAAAAAACGAAAAGGAGGGGGAAGAAACAGAAAGGGGGTGGGGATGGAGGACAGAGTTCAAGATCTAAAATTGTTGAATTCAATATTCAGTCCAGAAGGCTGTAAAGTGCCTAGTCGGAAGATGAGGTGCTGTTCCTCCAGTTTGCGTTGGGCTTCACTGGAACAATGCAGCAAGCCAAGGACAGACATGTGGGCAAGAGAGCAGGGTGGAGTGTTGAAATGGCAAGCGACAGGGAGGTCTGGGTCATTCTTGTGACGGCTTTTGGTTATCTCCACCTATTACTGGTTGCTTGTCCCAAACCGCCACCCCCCCTTCTTAAACCATCTTATATTTCACCGCTTTCCTAATTTTACTTAGTTCTGTTGAAGGGTCATGAGGACTCAAAACGTCAACCGTGCTCTTCTCCGCCGATGCTGCCAGACCTGCTGAGTTTTTCCAGGTATTTCTGTTTCTGTTTTTGATCTGGAAATAAACATTGAACAGGTTTTGGGCTCGTTCCTCCAGAAAAGTTGGGTAAACTGATGGATGTCTTTGTGATTACGAAAGGATCGCTGCACCCTCATCTCATGAAGTATAAGTTGTTGTTCCTTTTACATCTGGTATCCTTGCAAATTGCCCTGATAAGGGAAAGACTTGATGAAAAGCGTCAATGCCATTTGCAGACGAGATCAGAACTGGGGGCCAATGGATAGAAGATGGTCACTAATAAGTCCCATAGGGAATTCAGAAATGAACCTGTGTGTAAACCTCACCCCATGAGCTGAGTTCGGGAAACAGAAGATCAGGAACACCGTAAGTTCATTAGTTGGTAAGAAACTGCGATTGGGGAGTCTCTTTAAATAGCTGTAAACTAGAAAAGCGTATTATTTTTAAAGAAGTAGCTACTTGGATTGAGTAGGAGACACTAGGAATAAGGGAAAGTCAGAGCCAATAATGTAAAGTAGTATAAGTTAATTAAAGTAAAATAACTTCAATGTAAAGGAAGTAAAATTAAGGATGGCAGGGCAGTTCGGTCCTGTGGAATATGTGTCCCATAATAGGTGGGAAGTCATGGACACTGCTGGTGACCTGGACAACTGCGTGCAGGAAGTGCTGTCAGCTGCAGGAACTTGAGCTGTGGGTTCCAGAGCTCGAGTGGTGGCTGGAGTCACTGTGGTGCATCCATGGGTCTGAGGGCTACGTGGACAGCACCTTTAGAGAGGTGGTCACACCGCCGGTTAGGAGCCTGGAGGCAGAAAGGGAATGGGTGACCGCCAAGCAGTCCTGAAGGACCAGGCAGGGGGTGCAGGCGCCCCTTGGGGTCCTGCTTGCTAACTGGTTTTCCCTTTTGGATACTGGTTCCCCAGAGGAGTGCAGTCAGGGCCATGTTTGTGGCATCACGAGTGTCTCAGCTGTACAGGAGGTGGGGCTGTGGGCGGGGGGGGGGGGTGCAGAAGAAAGGAAGAGCAATAGTCATAGGGGATTTGTTAGTTAGGGGAACAGACAGGCATTTCTGTGGCCATAGATGTGACTCCAGGATGATATGCTGCCTCCCTGGTGCCAGGGTCAAGGATGTTACTGAGGCTGCAGCTCATTCTTCTGAGGGAGGGTGAACAGCCAGAGGCCATGGTTCACAGTGGTGTCAATGTCATAGGGAGAAGGAGGGATGTGGTCTTGCAGACAGAATTTAGGGAGCTCGGTACAAAATTAACAAGCAGGACCTCAAATGTAATAATCTGCAGATTACTCCCAGTGCCACATGCCAGTGAATACAGAAATAGGAGGATAAGGCAGATGAATGCTTGGCTGGGAAGATGGTGCAGGAGGGAGAGCTTCAGATTCCTGGGACACTGGGACTGGCTCTGGGGGAGATGGCACCTGTACAGGCCAGATGGGTTGTACCTGAACAGAGCTGGGACTGAGTTCCTTGCAGGGAGTTTTGCTCGTGTTGTTGAGGGTTTTATACTAACTCGGCAAGGGTGTGGGAACCAGGAGAGAATATTAGAGAGCAATAGCAAGGTGCACAAATTACTGGAGACAGATAGCACTGGTATAGAGAATAGTAAGTTAATAGGCAGAGTTGGAGTAAGGGAGAAAGTAATAAAGTCTAACTCTGGGTTGCTGTGCATGTATATGAACGCACAGAGTTTAGTAAATAAGACTTGGGAATTACAGGCGCAGATTGCCATGTGGAAATATGACGTTGTGGCGATAACGGAGACTTGGCTCAATGAAGGGCAGGACTGGGTGTCAGATATTCCCGGGTACAAGGTGTTCAGGAAAGATAGGAAAGGAGGAGGGGTGGCTGTATTGGTTAAGGAGAGCATTGCAGTGCTGGAGAAAGAGGATGTCCCAGAGGGTTCAAGAACAGGATCAATTTGGCTAGAACTAAGCAACAAAAAGGGTGCAATTCCATTGCTCGGTGTAGTCTATAGACAACCAACTAGTGAGAAGAACAAATCTGTAGGGAAATTACAGAGAGATGCAAGCATTATAGAGTAGTTGTAATGAGGGACTTCAGTTACCCGAATGTAGATTGGGACGGTGGTAGTGTAAAGGGCAGGGAGGGGCATGAGTTCCTAGACTGCGTTCAGGAGAATGTTCTACAGCAGCATGTGTCCAGTCCAACAAGAAAGGAGGCACAAAGATAAAAGCAAAATACTGCGGATGCTGGAAACCTAAAGGAGGCGCTGCTAGACCTGGTTCTGGGAAATGAGATGGGCCAAGTAGATCAAGTGTCAGTGGGGGGAACATTTAGGTGACAGTGATCATTGTATCATAAGGTTTAGGATGACTGTGCAAAAGGACAATGGGTAATCCAGAGTAAGAATAATTAACTGGGGGAGAGCCGACCTCAATGGGGCAAGAACGGAGCTGGGCTGGATAGACTGGAACCAAAGGTTGGCGGGAAAATCTGTAGCTGAACAATGAGCTGCTTTCAAAGAAGAATTGGTTTGGGCACAGTCAAGGTATATTCCAATGAAAGGGAAAGGTAGGGCAAACAAATCCAGAGCTCCCTGGATGAAAAGGGAGATAGAAATTAAGATAAAGAAGAAAAAATGTGCTTATGACAGGTATCAAGTAGAAAATACAATTGAGAACCAAAAGGAATACAGAAGGTTCAAGGGGTGGGGGTGGGGTGAAGAAGCAAGTAAGAGAAGCAAAGAGGGATTGTGAGAAAAGATTGGCAGCCAACATAAAGGGGAATCCCAAAGTCTTCTATTGGCTCATAAATAGTAAGAGGGTGGTAAAAGGAGGAGTAGGGCTGATTAGGGCCAAAAAGGGGATTTACACATGGAGGCAGGGGGCATGGATGAGGTGTCAAATGAATACTTTGCATCTGTCTTTAACAAGGAAGCAGATGCTACCAAGGCCATTGTGACAGAGGAGGAAATTCTGTCACCAGAAGGATTCAGAATTGATAAGGTGGAGGTATGGGATAAACAGTCGGTATTTAAAGTCGACAGGGCACTGGGACCAGATGAGATGCACCCAAGGATATTGAAGGAAGTGAGAGTCGAAATTGCAGGGGCATTGTCCATAATCTCTCAGTCTTCCCTAGACTCATGGGAGGTGCCAGAGGACTGGAGAATTGCGAAAATTCTGTCCTTATTCAGAAAAGGACAAGACCAGCATTTGCAGACCAATCAGTTTAACTTCAGTGGTGGGGTAGTTTCTAGAAACAATTATTTGGGATAGAGTAGCCACATGGAAAAATGTGGGTTGATTAGGAAGGGCCAGCATGAATTTCCTAAGGGAAAATCGTGTTTAAGTAACCTGCTGGAGTTTTTGAAGAGGTAACAGAGAGGGCTGATGCGGGCAATACTGTTGATGTGGTGTACATGGGCTTTCAATAGGCATTTGACACAGTGCCACACAACAGACTTGTGAGCGAAGTTATCGCTCATGGAATAAAAGGGACAGTAGCAACCTGGATGTAAAATTGGCTGAGTAATAGGAAACTGCGAGTAATGGTCAATGGATATTTTTCGGGCTGGAGGAAGGTTTGTAGTGGAGCTTCCCAGGGGTCTGTATTGGGACCCTTGCTTTTCCTGATATATATTAATGATCTAGATCTTGCAGTGCAGGGGGCAGTTTCAAAGTTTGCAGATGATACAAAACTTGGAAGCATTGTAAACTGTGAAGAGGACAGTGTAGAATTTCAAAAGGACATAGACAAGTTGGTGGAGTGGGCAGATCAACTTCAATGCAGGGAAGTGTCAGGTGCTTCATTTTGGCAGGAAGAACATGGAGAGACAATATGAAATAAGGGGTACAATCTTAAGGGTGTACAGGAGCAATGGGAGCTGGTTGTATGTCTGCAGAAGTCATGAAAGGTGGCAGGACAGGTGGAGAGAGCAGTTTTTAAAATCCATTTACAGGATATTGGCATTGCTAGTTGCACTTGAGGAGGTGGTGGTGAGCTGCCTTCTTGAACCGCTGCAGTCTCTTTGGTATAGATGCACCCACAGCGCTATTGGCTTTATAGCGGTTTGATAGGCCACTTCAGAGGGCATTTAAGAGTCATGTAGGCCAGACCAGGTGAGGATGGCAGATGGTTTTTTTTATAATAATCAGCAATGGTTTCATGGTCATCGTTAGATTTTTAATTCCAGATTTATATTGAATTCAAATTCTACCATCCACCGTGGTCTCCACCCTGGCGCTCTGGATCACTAGTCCAGTGTCAATACCACTGTGCCCCCAGCTCCACCATAATAAAAAGCATACAGTGTCCTAGGCTTTATTAATAGGGGCATAGAGTACAAGAGCAAGGAGGTTATGCTGAACTTGTATAGGACACTCGTTAGACCTCAGCTGGAATATTGTGTACAGTTCTAGGCACCACATTACAGGAAGGATGTGAACACATTGGGGAGAGAGCAGAAGAGGTTTACAAAAATGATTCCAGGGATGAGAAACTTCAGCTACGAGGATAGATTGGAGAGGTTAGTGCTGTTCTCCTTGGAGCGAAGAAGGCTGAGGAGGAGATTTGACAGAGATGTTCAAAATCATGAGGCAGGACAGGTGGAGAGAGTGGATAGGGAGAAACTGTTCCCACTCGTAAAAGGATCAGTAATGAGAGGGCAGACATTTAAAGTGATTTGCAAAAGAAGCAAATGTGGCGTGAGAAAAAGCTTTTTCACACCGAGTGGTTCGGGTCTGGAATGCACTGGAGGCAGGTTCAATCGGGGCATTCAAGAGGGCATTAGACGGTGATTTGAATAGAAACAATGTGCAGGGATATGGGGAAAAGGCAGGGCAATGGCACTAGGTCATAATGTTCATTTGGAGAGCTGGTGCAGACACGATGGGCTGAATGGCCTCCTCCTACGCCATAACAATTCATTCTGTTTCGGGATCGAATTCCAGAGCTTGGGGCCCAGGTAGCTGAAGGCGTGGCCACCAACGTTGGGGGGATAGAAATTAGGGGGTGCAGAAGGGGCCAGAATTGGAAGAGTGCTGAAAATTTGGAGGGTTGTGGGGCTGGAGGAGATTACAGGGAGATGCTGTGGCTGAACTTATACTTTGACAAAAAAACGCCTCTACTAACACTTAAAATTTCAATGTATTGATTATTAAGCTGTTTTCTTTTAATGAGCTATATAAATACAAGTTCCTTCTTTCTTTACTGCCTATCCATCGGCCCTAATACACCCTTACAGAGGCTCAGTGTTAAACCTTGTTTGATAATCGTGCCTGTGCAGCATCTTGGAACATCTTGCTGCATTGATGGCACTAGAGGAATGCAAGTTATTGTTGTTGTTGTTGTTGCAGCAGGATCAGTATTTTCCATATCCTAAAAGATTACAAAGCGCTTCCCTTTATGGTAATAAAATGTAAGGCTTCTTTTCAACTGTTGCGATTCAGGTGCATTTAATATAACATGATGTAGACTGCCTGGCCTCCAACACTCCAATCTCTGCAAACTTCACTCATCCAAGCTCTTCTGCAATGTTCTATCACACAGCAAACCACACTTGGTCATCTCAGCAGTTGAAATGTATGAGATTCAGAGGAGGCTCTGACAGGGTAGATGCTGAGAGGATGTTTCCCCTCGTGGGGCAATCTAGAATGAGGGGGCACAGTGTCAAGACAAGGGGATACTGAAAGGCCTGGATAGAGTGGACGTGGGGAAGATGTTTCCATTAGTAGGAGAGACTAGGACCCGAGGGCACAGCCTCAGAGTAAAGGGAAGACCTTTTAGAACAGAGTTGAGGAGAAACTTCTTTAGTCAGAGAGTGGTGAATCTATGGAATTCATTGCCACAGAAGGCTGCGGAGGCCAGGTCATTGAGTGTATTTAAGACCGAGATAGATAGGTTCTTGATTGGTAAGGGGATCAAAGGTTACGGGGAGAAGGTGGGAGAATGGGGTTGATAAAATTATCAGCCATGATTGAATGGCGGAGCAGACTCGATGGGCCGAATGGCCTAATTCCTGCTCCTATGTCTTATGGTCTCCAATTTAAGGTGGGGTTGAGGGGGAATTTCTCCTCACAGGGGGTCATTAGCCTTTGGGATTCTCTACCCCTCGGTGAACAATGGAGACCAGGGGCTGGATTTTCTACCTGTTGGGTGGGCCGGTCGGGAGCGGGAGCGGGAGCGGGAGCAGGAGCGGACGGGCATAGAGCCGATCACTGCCTGCGAGCGGCGCCGTGCCGCCACCTTACGCAGGCGGGGGATATAAAGCCCACCCCCAGCGCGACTTGCAGCTCCCGAGGACAGTGGGAGTGGGCGGGCGGGCGGTGGCAGGACTGCAGTGACCGCCGGGTCGCCATGGCGACCCGGCGGCCTGTTTAAAGAGACCCTCATGCAACCTCCCCAAGGCTGTCAACCATTTGCAGCGGAAGGGCTCCCCGGAGCGCTGTGGGTGAGCAGGCCACAGGCAGGAGGGTAGGGCAGGGTGGGGCGCGTGGTGCCACTGCGACCCCTCGCTTCTCAGACGAGTGCCTTGCTGCCCTCCTCGAGGAGGTGGCAGTAAGGCGTGCCGAGGGACAGGAGGAGGAGGAGGAGGCCTCCCCCCCGCCTCCACGTGGCGAGATGTGTCTGGGAGGAGGTGGCAGTGCGGGTCAGCTCCCACGATGTGGCGAGACGCACCTGGGTTCAGTGACCTCTTGCGATGGGGAAGGGGGTGGGTAGTGTGTTGGTATGGGTCACTTAACACAGAAGTTAGTCTTGCCTCCCCTGGACCCCACCACCCCCCCACCCCCCCCCAACCTCAACTCCAAACGTAGTGACTGAGTTGAATCATTCACAGCGTGTGGCCTTCGCTGGGTAGGCAAGAGGGTCAGCCCTGGCTGCTTGGAATGAGTGTCTGGCGGCCCCAGGGTCACGAATCGGACGGGTGGAGGCCAGGTACAGTTGGCGACTCTCACCAGATACGAGCAGGAGGCTCTCGAGCTGGAGAGGTGCCCTGCGTCCAGGTCCACTGGTAGAGGTGCCAGGGGGAGGTAAGAGTGCCCTGCACTGAGGTCACCATATCTGTCCTTGCAACCATTCCACTGTTGACTGTTTAGTGGATTAAGCCTCCAACCTGGGATCCCCATTGATTATGGAAGGAGGAGCCCATCCTAATCCGGCATGCACATTAACTGTGTCTCAAATCAGCGAGTCAAACGTCCTTGTTCTTCCTTTCAGCCTCACCAGAGCACGCCCACCACTGACACCTGAGGGCCCAGACGACTTACAGTGTCACACCTTCGCGGCCAGGCAGGGACCAATGCAGTTACTAGCACCTTGGTGGAAATGAGATCGTTGGCTATTGTCCCGGGGCACAGCGGTGAGAGCACCCCACGCTCGCTGGAGGTGCTGGTGGAGGCAGAGAGTTCCCAGGGCACCAGCAGTCGGAGGATTGCTGGGGACCAGAATCACGCTCAATTGGTGGCTGGTGATGGGCCTCTGGAGTTTTTCCCTGAGGCAGCAGATGCTGGACGTCCACCAGGGTATGCGGGAGGATCTGGCAGAGTTACAGGAGGCAAAGCGTGCCATGGTCTCCGTTGTGGAGCAGTCAGTGCGGAGCATCAACAATGTATTGACCCTCATGGCCGAGCGCAATGCTTCCTCCTTGGAGGGAGTGGTGACTCTTGTGGAGAAGCTCCCCCAGGAGAACAGCCAGGGCTTCCTGGGGATGTGCTCGGACCTGCAAGCTCTCACAACGGCAAAGACCTCAGCCAGTCAGTGCGTGTAGGAGATGACGTGGGCACCAAGTGTCCCAGCTAGGTGCCCGTCCATCAACGGTGAGCAGGGAGGGAGGTCTGAAGCAACCTTACCTTGGTGGCATGAGCTGCCTGTTGTCTCTGCGGACTCCTCTCAGGGCACTCCGGATGAAGGCATCAGCTCCTCTGCCCCTCTGCCAGTGACCGTGGGATGCGATGAGGCTGCGGTGACTGGGGAGATTCCAGCTGTGGCACTGGCCATTCCCTCCCAGGTGGGGCCAGCACAGGCTCCACAGGCCAGAGGACACCCACCAAGGTCATCGAGGCCAACTGGACAGCAGTGTGAGCAGGCTGGCTCGAATAGCAGTGCCAGCGAGGGCACCTAGACCTAGCATCCGAAAATGTAAGCACATTAGACACACCACGGGTTTCTCAGTGGTGGTTTTCTGTTACCCCGGTATTAGTTGATTATTATTTGGTGTGCAGCTCAGCACCTTTGAAATAAGTTTCTTTTCTGTTTTATTTTGTGAATTAATTAAATGCTTTATTTGTGAACATGCCACATAAGGTGATTCCTTACTTCTGCAGGTGGAAGGGAACCCAGGATGTTATGAGCGACTTGTTTGTCATTGAGCTTTATTGACAAGGTACATAGTTAATGTTCCTACCCAGGCAGATGTTGGTCTCAGGTATCGAGTATGGAGCCTGTAGCCCTGGCGTGTGTTGAAGGTCCATCTATGTTGTGCTAGCTGAAGTTTCATTGGATTAAAGCCTCCCAAGTGTCTCTGCCTCCCTGGAGGTTGCCCAGGCCTGCTTTTATCCCCTCAGTGTTCTCCTGAGTGTGCTTGTCCTCGGACTCACTGCTGGACTCATCGTCTGCAGCCAGAGCATCCGCGTCTACATCTTCTTCCTCCACTGCGTCCCCCCTTTCCAGCACCAGATTGTGGAGAGCGCAGCATGCTACCACTATCACCGAGACACGACCTGGGGGGTACTGGAGTGCGCGCCCTTAGTGGTCCAGGCATCAGAAGCGCATCTTGAGAAGACCGATGGCTCTCTCCACCACAGCCCTTGTGGTGCCGCGGCTCCTATTGTACCGCTGCTCAGCTTCTGTTCTTGGATGGCGGAGAGGCATCATGAGCCACCTTCTGAGGGGATAGCCCTTGTCACCCAGCAGCCATCCATCCAGCTGGGCTGGAGCACTGAAAAGACCCGGCACCTGGGAGTGTCTGAGGATGTAGGCGTCGTGGGAGCTGCCTGGGTACCTTGCACAGACTTGTAGAATCAGCATCCTGTGATCACACACTATCTGCACGTTCATGGAGTGGAAGCCCTTCCTGTTGACGAAGGCACCGGGCTCACCCGCTGGTGCCTTGATGGCTACATGTGTACAGTCTATAGCACCCTGGACGCGGGGGAAGCCAGCAATGGCTGCGAATCCTCTGGCTCCCTGTGTCTGGCTTGCCTGGTCCCAACGGTAGTGGATGAAGGTCAATGCACGCCTGAACGGAGTGTCTGTCACCTGCTTGATACAAGCTGATTGGGAGACACCACAAAGATCACCTACTGAGTCCTGGAAGGAACCAGAGGCCTAGAAGTTGAGGGCAGCTGTGACCTTCAGAGCCACTGGCATGGGGTGTCCATTCAAAGTTGGAGCTGATCTCAGGGCCTATTATCTGACAGATGGAGGTCATTGTCTCCCTTGACAGCTGGAGCCTCCTTTGGCATTGCACCTCAGACATATTGAGGTAGCTGCGATCCTGCCTGTAAACCCTGGCAGCAGGATAGTGGCGTCTTCTGCGGCCCCTTCCGCCTTGGACTTCCTGTTGGCCCTGCGCCCCTTGTGCCTGCGCCGATCCTCCCAAAGGTGCCCCCCCTCCCCGCCTCCCCCCTCCCCCCGGCAGCTAAATATGGACTTCTGGCCTCCTCCCCCTTCTGGCCTTCCCTTCCTCCTCAGAGGAGGTGGCTCCAGTGGAGAGCGCAACTCCCATTCCCAGGCTAAGGGAAAGCTTCCTGAAACCAGCAAGGCCCCAAGAATGATGTTTACTCCAGAGTCCTGACCTGAAGCCTGTTATTCCTGGTCAAGTAGCTGGAAAGAGATTTGAAGTTGTCCTGTTCGTTCATGCATGTAGGAGTAAGTTTAAACATCACATGTCGACCAAGGACCACTCGCGACCCCACTCACCCGTCTCATCCCGCCCGTGGATGAGGTTTTTAAAAACGTGGCCCACCCGCCTGCCCGTTGCGCCCATGCATCAATCTGCAGACTACTCGGGAGTCGGAAAATCGCGGCGTATTAATGGTTGAAGGGCCTTAAGAAGCCCGTTAGTTAACGGCAGGCCCGCATCGGAGATCACCGTGCGCCCGCCCACCGAAATATCGTGATGTCGGTGTGTTGGGCCCCACCCCCGAACGCCGACGAGAAAATTCTGGCCTAGGTCATCGCATACAGTCAATGCTGAGGTCGACAGGTTTTTGATCGACAAGGGAGTCGATGGTCATGGGGGACAGTTAGGAAAGTGGATTCAAGGCCACAGTCAGATCAGCCACGATCTTATTGAATGGCAGAGCAGGCTCGAGGGGCTGAATGGCCTAATCCTGCTCCTGTTTCTTATGGGCAGTCCTTGCTGACTTACAGATGATTCCTTCCTCCCCCGAACATTCATCTGTACAATTCAGCCCTCCCATGTTCTTGTCTCTCCCTATGTTTGTAATTCTATATAAGCTCTGAGATTGGATAAATACATTAGGGAGAAAGTAACAGTAGGATAAGTTGGACTGAAGTAGGATGAGGGAAGACTCATGTGGAGCATAGCAACTAGCATCGACCAGTAGGGCAGAATGGCTTGTTTCTGTGCTGTAAAATTCTGGGTAATTATACGAACATCTGAGGCTTTGCGGTTTTTACATTTAACTGTCTTGTTGCATCAATACTCTGGCATTACGAGGGAGAAGGAGTAATCTCTTCCAGCCTTTCATCTTTTTCCAGTCACAAGAATCTAAATATTTGCTTTAAGTAGATGCCTGCAACAAACGATCCAGAGTTGCCTTCTTTTAATCAATATGAGTTGTTACTTTTGGTTTAATTGAAGTCAACAGCCCTGTCTACATTTATCACTTTCACAAGTTTAATTGGGAAGGAAGGGACGATGCAGGTCCCAAGAACCTTCTGTAGAAATGAGGAACCCTGTCAGTATTAATTATCGTAACAAAAAAACTGCGGATGCTGGAAATCCAAAACAAAAACAGAATTACCTGGAAAAACTCAGCAGGTCTGGCAGCATCGGCGGAGAAGAAAAGAGTTGACGTTTCGAGTCCTCATGACCCTTCGACAGAACTTGAGTTTGAGTCCAAGAAAGAGTTGAAATATAAGCTGGTTTAAGGTGTGTGTGTGGGGGACGGAGAGATAGAGAGAGAGAGAGGTGGGGGTGTGGTTGTAGGGTCAAACAAGCAGTGGTAGAAGCAGATCATCAAAAGATGTCAATGACAATAGTACAATAGAACACATAGGTGTTAAAGTTAAAGTTGGTGATATTATCTAAACAAATGTGCTAATTAAGAATGGATGGTAGGGCACTCAAGGTATAGCTCTAGTGGGTTTTTTTTTATACAATGGAAATAGGTGGGAAAAGAAAAATCTTTATAATTTATTGGAAAAAAAAGGAAGGGGGAAACAGAAAGGGGGTGGGGTGGGGGAGGGAGCTCACGACCTAAAGTTGTTGAATTCAATATTCAGTCCGGAAGGCTGTAAAGTCCCTAGTCGGAAGATGAGGTGTTGTTCCTCCAGTTTACGTTGGGCTTCACTGGAACAATGCAGCAAGCCAAGGACAGACATGTGGGCAAGAGAGCAGGGTGGAGTGTTAAAATGGCAAGCGACAGGGAGGTTTGGGTCATTCTTGCGGACAGACTGCAGGTGTTCTGCAAAGCGGTCGCCCAGTTTACATTTGGTCTCTCCAATGTAGAGGAGACCACATTGGGAGCAACGAATGCAGTAGACGAAGTTGGGGGAAATGCAAGTGAAATGCTGCTTCACTTGAAAGGAGTGTTTGGGTCCTTGGATGGTGAGGAGAGAGGAAGTGAAGGGGCAGGTGTTGCATCTTTTGCGTGGGCATGGGGTGGTGCCATAGGAGGGGGTTGAGGAGTAGGGGGTGATGGAGGAGTGGACCAGGCTGTCCCGGAGGGAGCGATCCCTACAGAATGCCGATAGGGGGGATGAAGGGAAGATGTGTTTGGTGGTGGCATCATGCTGGAGTTGGCGGAAATGGCGGAGGATGATCCTTTGAATGCGGAGGCTGGTGGGGTGATAAGTGAGGACAAGGGGGACCCTATCATGTTTCTGGGAGGGAGGAGAAGGCGTGAGGGCGGATGCACGGGAGATGGGCCGGACACGTTTGAGGGCCCTGTCAACGACCGTGGGTGGAAAACCTCGGTTAAGGAAGAAGGAGGACATGTCAGAGGAACTGTTTTTGAATGTAGCATCATCGGAACAGATGCGACGGAGGCGAAGGAACTGAGAGAATGGGATGGAGTCCTTACAGGAAGCGGGGTGTGAGGAGCTGTAGTCGAGATAGCTGTGGGAGTCGGTGGGTTTGTAATGGATATTGGTGGACAGTCTATCACCAGAGATTGAGACAGAGAGGTCAAGGAAGGGAAGGGAAGTGTCAGAGATGGACCACGTGAAAATGATGGAGGGGTGGAGATTGGAAGAAAAATTAATAAATTTTTCCAAGTCCCGACGAGAGCATGAAGCAGCACCGAAGTAATCATCGATGTACCGGAGAAAGAGTTGTGGAAGGGGGCCAGAGTAGGACTGCAACAAGGAATGTTCCACATACCCCATAAAGAGACTGGGATTCCGTAATTGTCGTAATTGTCTTGTTGAGGCGTTGGATGAGCCGAAGGATAAAATGAAACTGGGGGCACGCGCAGCTTTGAAAAAGGGTACGGCGTGCTGCTGGAGGGAGAGGTCGAGTGTGTTCATATGGCGACGCATGGCACTGAGTGTGGATCTCAGAATGTGACATAGAAGCAGATCATCAAAAGATGTCAATGATAATAGTACAGTAGAACACATAGGTGTTAAAGTTAAAGTTGGTGATATTATCTAAACGAATGTGCTAATTAAGAATGGATGGTAGGGCACTCAAGGTATAGCTCTAGTGGGGGTTTTTTTTATACAATGGAAATAGGTGGGAAAAGGAAAATCTTTATAATTTATTGGAAAAAAAAGGAAGGGGGAAACAGAAAGGGGGTGGGGATGGGGGAGGGAGCTCACGACCTAAAGTTGTTGAATTCAATATTCAGCCGTGTATTCACTATACCCCCTGACCTTCCCCTCTCCGATGCTGAACGTTCAGTGCTCAGCAAAGGACTTAGTTTCATACCCTTACGCCCTCACCTCAATGGATTTCGGGCTCGGCATGATACTGAACTCTTCTTCCGCCGTCTTTGTCTCCGGGCTCACTTCTTTGGGCAGGAGTCCTCTCCCAGTTCAACGGATCCTTTTACCCATTTCCAATATTCTCCCTCCACCTGGACCCCTCCCTCTGGATTCTTACCTTCTCTCGATCTTTTCATTGAGAACTGTCGGCGCGACATTAGTCGTCTCAATTTCTCTGCTCCTCTCACCCATTCTAACCTGTCTCTCTCTGAACTTACTGCACTCCATTCTCTCAGGTCCAACCCTGACATTGTCATCAAACCCTCTGACAAGGGTGGTGCTGTTGTTGTCTGGCGCACTGACCTCTACCTCGCGGAGGCTGAGCGTCAACTCACAGACACTTCCTCCTACCTCTCCCTGGACCATGACCCCACCACTGAACATCAAGCCATTGTTTCCAGGACTGTCACTGACCTCATCTCCTCTGGGGATCTCCCTCCCACAGCTTCCAACCTGATAGTCGCCCAACCTCGGACGGCCCGCTTCTATCTCCTACCCAAAATCCACAAACAGAACTGCCCTGGTAGACCGATCGTCTCAGCTTGCTCCTGCCCCACAGAACTCATTTCTCGTTATCTTGACTCCCTTCTCTCTCCCCTTGTCCAGTCCCTTCCCACCTACATCCGCGATTCCTCTGACACCTTACGTCACATCAACAATTTCCAGTTCCCTGGCCCCAACCGCTTCCTCTTCACCATGGACGTCCAATCCCTCTACACCTCCATCCCCCACCAGGATGGTCTGAGGGCCCTTAGCTTCTTCCACGAACAGAGGCCCGAACAATCCCCATCCACCACTACTCTCCTCCATCTGGCTGAACTTGTTCTCACGCTGAAAAATTTCTCCTTCAACTCCTCTCACTTCCTCCAAATAAAAGGTGTGGCTATGGGTACCCGCATGGGCCCCAGCTATGCCTGTCTCTTTATGGGGTATGTGGAACATTCCTTGTTCCAGTCCTACTCCGGCCCCCTTCCACAACTCTTTCTCCGGTACATCGATGATTACTTCGGTGCTGCTTCATGCTCTCGTTGGGACTTGGAAAAATTTATTAATTTTTCTTCCAGTCTCCACCCCTCCATCATTTTCACGTGGTCCATCTCTGACACTTCCCTTCCCTTCCTTGACCTCTCTGTCTCAATCTCTGGTGATAGACTGTCCACCAATATCCATTACAAACCCACCGACTCCCACAGCTACCTCGACTACAGCTCCTCACACCCCGCTTCCTGTAAGGACTCCATCCCATTCTCTCGGTTCCTTCGCCTCCGTCGCATCTGTTCCGATGATGCTACATTCAAAAACAGTTCCTCTGACATGTCCTCCTTCTTCCTTAACCGAGGTTTTCCACCCACGGTCGTTGACAGGGCCCTCAACCGTGTCCGGCCCATCTCCCGCGCATCCGCCCTCACGCCTTCTCCTCCCTCCCAGAAACATGATAGGGTCCCCCTTGTCCTCACTTATCACCCCACCAGCCTCCGCATTCAAAGGATTATCCTCCGCCATTTCTGCCAACTCCAGCATGATGCCACCACCAAACACATCTTCCCTTCACCCCCCTTATCGGCATTCCGTGGGGATCGCTCCCTCCGGGACAGCCTGGTCCACTCCTCCATCACCCCCTACTCCTCAACCCCCTCCTATGGCACCACCCCATGCCCACGCAAAAGATGCAACACCTGCCCCTTCACTTCCTCTCTCCTCACCGTCCAAGGACCCAAACACTCCTTCCAAGTGAAGCAGCATTTCACTTGCATTTCCCCCAACTTCGTCTACTGCATTCGTTGCTCCCAATGTGGTCTCCTCTACATTGGAGAGACCAAATGTAAACTGGGCGACCGCTTTGCAGAACACCTGCAGTCTGTCCGCAAGAATGACCCAAACCTCCCTGTCGCTTGCCATTTTAACACTCCACCCTGCACTCTTGCCCACATGTCTGTCCTTGGCTTGCTGCATTGTTCCAGTGAAGCCCAACGTAAACTGGAGGAACAACACCTCATCTTCCGACTAGGGACTTTACAGCCTTCCGGACTGAATATTGAATTCAACAACTTTAGGTCGTGAGCTCCCTCCCCCATCCCCACCCCCTTTCTGTTTCCCCCTTCCTTTTTTTTCCAATAAATTATAAAGATTTTTCTTTTCCCACCTATGTCCATTGTATAAAAAAAAACCCCACTAGAGCTATACCTTGAGTGCCCTACCATCCATTCTTAATTAGCACATTCGTTTAGATAATATCACCAACTTTAACTTTAACACCTATGTGTTCTATTGTACTATTGTCATTGACATCTTTTGATGATCTGCTTCTATCACTGCTTGTTTGTCCCTACAACCACACACCGCCCCCCTCCACCTCTCTCTCTCTCTATCTCTCCGCCCCCCCCCCCCACACACACACACACCTTAAACCAGCTTATATTTCAACTCTCTCTTGGACTCGAACTCAAGTTCTGTCGAAGGGCCACGAGGACTCGTGACGTCAACTCTTTTCTTCTCCGCCGATGCTGCCGGACCCGCTGAGCTTTTCCAGGTCATTCTGTTTTTGTTTTTAATTATCGTAACGCTTGTTGGTCCCTCAGCCCCTGGACCTTCTTCTACGACGAGCTCATGGCTGATCTTAAACTCCATCTAGCCGCCCCGGGTTCAAAACCTTTTATCTCGGTTCATTGGATATGTGGATGTCACATTTGTTGCCCCTTCCTAATTGCCCTTTGAGAGTGGTTATGAGTCAGCCATGTGGGTCTGGAGTCAAATGAAGGCCAGGCCTGGGTAAGGACAGCAGATGTCCTTCCCCAGAGAGATATTAGTGAGCCAAGTGTGTTTTTTCCAACAATCTTATGATAACTTCATGGTCACCGTTAATGAGACCAGCTTTCAATCCCAGATTTCTTATGAATTAAGTTTAAATTCAACCAGCTGCTATGGTGGGGTTTGAACCCACGTCCCCAGAGGATTAGCCTGGGCCTCTGGAATACTTCCCTTTTATTCATTCATGTTATGTGGCTGGCTGGGCCCAGCATTGATTGTCCATCCCTAGTTGCCCCTTGAGGAGGTGGTGGGTGAGCTGCCTTCTTGAGCCGCCGCAGTCCCGTGTGGTGTAGGTGCACCCACGGCGCTGTTAGGGAGGGGGTTCCAGGATTTTGACCCAGCCACAGTGAAGGAACGGCCGATATATTTCCAAGTCAGGATGGTGAGTGACTTGGAGGGGAACTTGCAGGTGTGGTGTTCCCTGTCAAAGCAGCCTTGGTGAATTCCTGCAGTGCATCTTGTAGATGGTACACGCTGCTCTCACTGTGCGTCGGTGGTGGAGGGAGTGAATGTTTGTGGATGTGGTGCCAATCAAGCGGGCTGCTTTGTCCTGGATGGTGTTGAGCTTCTTGAGTTGTGGGAGCTGCACTCATCCAGGCCAGTGGGGAGTATTCCATCACACTCCCGACTTGTGCCTTGTAGAGAGCGGACAGGCTTTGGGGAGTCAGGAGCTGAATTATTCATCGTAGGATTCCTAGCCTCTGACCTGGTCTTGTAGCCATAGTATTTATATGGCTAGTCCAGTTCAGTTTCTGGTCAATGGTGAACCCCAGGATGTTGGTAATGGGGGACTCGGTGATGGTAATGCCATTGAACATCAGAGGACAATGGTTGGATTCTCTCTTGTTGGAGATGGTCATTGCCTGACACTTGTGTGGTGCAAATGTTACTTACCACTGGTCAGCCCAAGTCTGGATATTGTCCAGGTCTTGCTGCATTTGGACATGGATTGCTTCAGTATCTGAAGAGTTGTGAATAGTGCTGAACATTGTGCAATCATCAGTGAACATCCCCACTTCTGACCTTATGATAGAAGGAAAGTCATTGATGAAGCAGCTGAAGATGGTTGGGCCGAGGACTCTACCCTGAGGAACTCCTGCAGTGATATCCTGGAACTGAGATGATTGATCTCCAACAACCACAACCATCTTCCTTTGTGCTAGGTATGACTCCAACCAGTGGAGAGTTTTCCCCCTGATTCCCATTGACTCCAGTTTTGCTAGGGCTCCTTGATGCCACACTCGGTCAAATGCGGCTTGATGTCAAGGGGAGTTATTCTCACCTCACTTCTGGAGTTCAGCTCTTTTGTCCATGTTTGAACCAAGGCTTTAACGAAGTCAGGAGCTGAGTGGCCCTGACGGAACCCAAACTGGGCATCAGTGAGCAGGCTAGTCCAGTGGCATTGCCACTATCCCCCTATTACTTACTGAATTCAGACCATTTTTTATCTATCAATGTCAGCTTTGAACATTTTTATTGACTGCCCTGACCCCCCCCCCCCCCCTCAACCCCTCCAAGATTCAACTGGCGGAATTTTCCGGTTCTGCCTGCTACGGAAAACATGGCGGTCGGGATGGAAAATTTGATGTCGGCGCCTGAAAATCCCGCCCAACAGTTTTTTGGGGAAGAGGGTTCCGGAGCTCCTCTCCCCATTGTGTGAACATTCTAGCTCTTAGTTTTAGGTTTGGCCCCCTTGTGCTGATCTTCCCCAGCCCCCCACCAGAGGAAACAGTCTCCCCCTATCCACCCTATCAACCATCTTAATTTTTAAAAAATCTATTTTAGCAGTTTCTTAAGTTTTTATTCATTTGGCTGGCAAGACGCTCGTTCCAGGATTTAAGAGCAAGACATGGACAGGGTGGATAGGGAGCAGCTGTTTCCCCTTAGTTCAAGTGTCAGTCACAAGGGGGCATAAGTTCAAGGTGAGGGGCAGGAGGTTTAGGGGGGATGTGAGGAAAAATCTTTTTTACCCAGAGGGTGGTGACGGTCTGGAATGCACTGCCTGAGAGGGTGGTGGAGGTGGGTTGACTCACATCCTTTAAAAAGTACCTGGGTGAGCGCTTGGCACGTCCTAACATTCAAGGCTATGGGCCAAGTGCTGGTAAATGGGATTAGGGAGGTAGGTCAGGTGTTTGTCACGTGTCGGTGCAGACTCGATGGGCCGAAGGGCCTCTTCTGCACTGCGTGATTCTGTGATTCTGTGAAGACTTTGATGAGCTCTGCAGGGAGAGGATAAACTGCGGCATTTTGCTGCTTTCCATTGCAACCCGTATGCAGTAATCCGGTGTGTAATATACATTTAAGACGAATGTTGTAATGTAAGATCACATGATCTTGGAACCCAATAGCAGAGTGGCGCAGGCTCCCTCGGTACCTACAGCCTGATCAATGGGACAGTTGGCCAACAGTGCGCACGCCAGGGCAATAACCTCAGCATTGCAATCCTGAGACTTGTGAATCATATCAAACGCCAATGGTCAGCGATAAAAAGTAATCAAAAACAGCTCATGGGATGTCAGAAAATAAAAACAGAAAGTTCTGGGAATACTCAGCAGGTCTGCTGACATCTGTGGAGAGAGAAACTGAGTTAATGTTTCAGGTCACGGACATTGCACTCTGATGGAGGGTCACTGACCTGAAATGATATCCAGCATCTGCTTCTCGAACCTTTTCTCTCCGGGTGGGTATTTTGCGGACAAGGGAGTAGAACCTTAAAATCAGGGATAGGCCATTTGGGATGCAGTTCTCAAGGAACTAACAGGTAGCCCATCAGTCTGCTTAGCTGTATCATTCTATGACAAAGAGTCATTCGGACTCGAAACGTTAACTGTGTTCCTTTCCGCAGATGCTGTCAGACCTGCTGAGTTTTTCCAGCTATTTTTGTTTTTGTTTCAGATTTCCAGCATCCGCAGTATTTTGCTTTTATCGTTCTATGATTCTCTGGTTGTAAACAAAATGTCTCCTAACTTTGCTCCACTCATCATATTTTTCAGCAGCTACCGGAACATTAGAGTTGGAAATGTACATCTTGTAATGCAGTTGCCACAAGGAGCCTCTTTGTTTAACTTAATGCTCAGTTGCTCTTCTGGCTGCACCGATAGATGGACATGATCACAGTTGGGATGTGACGAGGGCAAGATTGTTAAACATAGACCAACGTTTGTCAAGCACGCAAGTGACAGCAAGGTTTAGCTTATGTGTGAAACAATGCACATTACTGTAATTACCAGCCTACCTAGTCTTTGCCACACTCATCTCAATGTCATTCACACTCATTCCAGCAGACAAATGAAAGCACTGAGCTCACTAATCATTAAGACTCTGTAGAAATCTCAACGTTGCTCCTCTGTTTGTTTGCCACCCGTTGCAAGTCTAGTAGAAAAATCACATCTTAAGGCAAGGAAGGAGATTTGATAGAGATGTTCCAGACCTTCAGTAGCCGGGACAGAGTGGATGGAGAAGTTGGGGGGTGGAAACCAGAGGGCAAAGACATAAGAACATAAGAACATAAGAACTAGGAGCAGGAGTAGGCAATTCAGCCCCTCGAGCCTGCCCCGCCATTCAATACGATCATGGCTGATCTCATTTCGGCCTCAACTCCAATTTCCCACCCTCTCCCCATAACCTTTCAACCCGTTACTAATTAAAAATCTGTCTATCTCCTCCTTAAATTTATTCAGCATCCCGGCATCCACTGCAATCTGAGGTAATAGATTCCACAGAGAATCTTTGAGAGAAGTAATTCCTCTTCATGTCTGATTTAAATCTACCACCCCTTAGCCTAAAACTATGGCCTCTCGTTCTAGAATACCCCACAAGGGGAAACATCCGCTCCACGTCTACTTTGTCTATCCCCTTTAGCATCTTATATACCTCAATTAGGTCTCCACTTAACGTGAAAGGCAAAGGGAAAAAATGTGACATGAAAAAGAGGTTAGGGTCTGGAAAGCGCTGTCTGAGAGTGTGGTTGGAGGCAGAGTCAATCAAGGCATTCAAAGGGGAATTGGATAATGATCTGAAGGGAAAAGAATTTTGCAGGGAAATGCAGAGAAGACAAGGGAATGGGACGAGATGAGTTGCTCTTGCAAAGAGATGGCATGGAAACGATGGGTTGAATGGCCTCCTGTGCTGTTACCATCCTAAGTTGGGAATTTACGATGTCACTGTCGATAATATGAAGGTAGTCAAGTAATGTGCAGTGAAACATGTACCCGGTGGACGGAATAATCTAATCACCACTTTTGATCCTACTTTTACATAACGTACAGCACAGAAACATAAGAAATAGGAACAGGAGTAGGCCATACAAACCTGCTCTGCCACTAGATAAGATCATGGCTGAACTTCTTGAGTTTCGAATTCTACATTCCCATCTAGCCCTGATCACCCTTGATTCCCTTGCCTAACAAGAATTTTTCTGCCTCTGCCTTAAAAATATTCAGTGACCCCTGTCCCCACCACCCTCTGAGGTAGAGAATTCCAAAGTCACACAACCCTCTGAGAGAAAAAATTTCTCCTCACTTCTGCCCTAAAAGGGCGAGCCCTAATTTTAAAATGGTGCCCCCTAGTTCTGGACTCACCCACAAGAGGAAACATCCTTTCCACATTCACCTTGTCAAGGCCGTTCAGGATCTTGTGGACTTCAATCAAATCACCCCTCACTCTTCTAAACTCCAGTGGAAACAAGCCCAGTCTGTCCAACCTTTCCTCATAAGACAACCCACTCATTCCAGGTATCAATTTAGTAAACCTCCTCTGAACCTCCTCCAATATATTTACATCCTTCCTTAAATAAGGAGACCAAAACTGCACGTAACATTTGAGATGTGGTCTCATCAATGCCCTGAATAACTGAAACATAACATCCTTACTTTTATGTTCAATTCCTCTTGTAATGAAGGATACCAGTCCATTAGCCTTCTTAATTATTTGCTGTACCTACATACTAACTTCTTGTGACTCATGTACTAGAACTCCCAGATCCCTCTGCACCTCGGAATTACGAGGCTGTTCTCCATTTAAATAATACTCTGCTTTTTTATTCTTCCTGCCAAAGTGAACAACTTCACATTTTCCCACATTAAATTCCATTTGTCAGATCTTTGCCGACTCACTCAGCCTATCTATATCCATCTTCAACCTCCTCATGTCCTCTTCACAACATACGTTCCTACCTATCTTTGTGTCATCTGCAAATTTAGCTACCATGTCATCGCTCCCCTCATCTAAGTCATTGAAGTAAATCATAAAAAGTTGAGACTCCAGCACAGACACCTGTGCAATTCCACTCGTTACATCTTGCCAATCCAAAAAAGACCCAATTATGCATACTCTCTGCTTTCTGCCAGCCAGCCAATCTTCTATCCATGCTAATATGTTACCCCCTACTTCATGAGCTTTTACTTTCTGTAATAGCATTTGATGTGGCACCTCACCAAATACCTTCTGGAAATCCACGTACAGTACATCTACAGGCTCCCCTCTAACCACCGCACGTTACTCCTTCAAAAAACTCCAATAAATTGGTTAAACGTGATTTCCCTTTCTCATGATTTCCCTTTCACAGTGGTCTAGTGGTATTGTCACTAGACTAGTGTCCCAGAGATCCTGGGGGCGTGGGTTCGAATCCTGCTATGGTAGATGGTGGAATTTGAATTCAGTAAATATCTGGGATTAAAAGTCTAATGATGACCATGAAACAATTGTTGGTTCTTGTAAAATCCCATCTGGTTCACTAATGTCCTTTAGGGAAGGAAATCTGCTGTCCTTACCTGGTACGTGATTCCAGACCCACATCAATGTGCTTGGCTCTTAGCTGCCCTCTGAAATGGCCTAGCCAGCCACTTAGTGAGAATACCACCATGCCATTGTTAATGAGGTAGTAGATGCATTGGTGGTAATTTTCCAAAATTCATTAGATTCTGGAAAGGTTCCATCAGACTGGAAAGCTCTACCCCTCTACTTAAGAAGGGAGGGAGGCAGAAAACAGGAAACTATAGGCCAGTTGGCTTGGCATCTGTTGTGGGGAAGTTATTAGAATCGATCGTTAAGGAAGTTACAGCTGGGCACTTAGAAAAGCTCAAGGTAATCGGGAAGAGCCAGCATGTTTTTTTAAATTCTTTCATAGGATGTGGGCTTCACTGGCTAGGCCAGCATGTATTGCCCATCCCTAATTGACCTTGCTCAGAGGGCATTTTTTTAAGACCTTAACCAGATGGGTTTTTACAACAATCGACAATGGTTCCAAGGTCATCATTAGACTTTTAATTCCAGTACATTTTTATTGTTGAATTCAAATCCCACCACCATCCACTGTGGTGGGATTTGAACCTAGGCCCTCGGAACATCACCCCGGATTACTAGTCCAGCAACAATACCACCATGCAACCTAACATGGCGCAGCTTGATTCTGTGCATTTTCCTTTGTGGAACAAGGTTTGTTCATAGAGACTATGTGGCAGTAGCAGCAAAAGCCCCTCCTGAAAATCGTTGCCATTTTGAGGAATCAGACTTGAGCTAAAGCCTTGAATCAAAGGCAAGGAAGTGTTTTGTTCCCTGATTTTTGCAGACTGATTGACTGTGCTGTAGAACTCCAAAAAAGCCACGGGGAAAGCCGCTAGGTGACGATGATTGAGCAAGTCCCAAAAGGCAATATTGGGATTGAAGGCTTCTTCCATCAAGTAGATTCAAAAATTGCCAGGTGTTTAGCGTACAAAAGGTACTTGGGGAGATCGGATCAACTCTATGCTCATTCCTCTCTGAGGGAAGGTGGATGTGGAGAGGTTGTTTCCCCTTGTGGGAGAATCTAGAACAGGGGCCAGAATTTGTCGCTCGTCGGATGGGCTTGGCATCGGGAACCTGACCACCGCCCGTGATCGGCACTGCACCGCGATTTTATGCAGGCCGGCCTATTAAGCCCCACCCAGCATATGATGCGGCAGCAGCAACAGCGAGAAGGGGCGGGGTGGGGGCAGGAGTGGGAGCTCAACGTCCGCCAGGTTCAATGGGGATTCAGAAGCGGCCCAGACGGCCCCTGGAAGGTCGCCACCTTCGTCATGATGGATGTGGTTGCGGGCGGACACGGCAGATGGGAAGGCAGGTCGGCGGGGCATTTGGCCCTGCATTTCTCTGAGGAGTGCCTCGCTTGCCCTCCTGGTGGAGGTGGCACATCACGGCAAGAAATCCTTGTTCCCAGGGACGGGAGGAGGAGGCCCCCACCCCCTTTCCTCACCAGAAAGGCCTGGCAGGAGGTGGCATCCAGAGTCAGCAGCCACGGCGTGGGGAGGCGCACATGGGTGCAGTGCCGGAGGCGCTTCAGCGATCTCCTGTGATCAGGCAGGGTGAGCACCGTGTCGGCATGGGTTACTTAGCGCAGAAATGAAGAGCTGCCCATCCCCCCCTTGGACCTCACAGGTCATCAGTGTGAGTGGCAAATGTCAATGAGGCAGGAGCTGGCCAAGGGGGTGAGCGCTGGCTGCTTGAACTGAGCGTCTTGCAGCTCTAGGGTCACGAATCGGCTGAGCCCGGCGACGTGTTCCTCAGGTCGGGTTGGCCATGGTGCAATGGAGCTGCAGAGGGGACCAATCAATGCTCCTCTGTCCTTTCAGGAGAAGACATCCCATAACAATGCAAAAAGGTTGTGGACTGGTGGGGGACTCCCCCCGACCTTCTAATCCTAACTCGAGATGAGCAGGAGGTCCTGGAGCTGGAGAGGTGCCATGTGCCTAGTCACCCAGCTGCGGTGAGGTTGGGGTGCCACAGGGAGGTAAGAGTGCAGTGAACTGAGGTCAGAATGTCTGTAATAGCAACCACCCCACTGTTGTTTCAATATTCTTGTGAGTCTTGAACATGGAATCCCCATTGATAATGGGAAGACCCTGATCCGGGTGCCAGGCAATGCTCAGTAACAGTGTAATGACTTCAACTAATGACATGTCCTTGTTCTTCCTTTCAGCCTCATCAGCAGCCCGTCAGAGTCAAGAGCCTGAAGGCCCACCACTGACCTCAGGGGACACGGACGATCGAAACGCACCAGCGTCACCCCCTCTCAGCCAGGCAGGCACCAGCGCAGATACCAGCACCTTGGTGGGCATTAGATCAGCTGCTGGTATCTCAGCACATTGGTGATGGCACTTTATATTCGCTTGGGGTACAGGTGGGGGCAGAGAATGCCCAGGGCGCCGGCAGTCGGAGGAATGCTGGGGACCAGAAACATGCTCAGTCAGTGGCTGATGATGAGCCTCTGGAGTCGTCCCTGAGGTAGCAGATGCTGCAAGTCCAGCAGGGTGTGCGGGAGGATCTGGTGGAGTTACATGAGGGAATGAGTGCCATGGTCTCCATTGTGGAGGAGTCCTTGCAGAGTGTGGGCAATGCAATGACCCTCATAGCTGAGCGCACTGCCTCCTCCATGGAAAGTGTGGTGACACTCATGGAGAGGCAGCTCCAGAGACAGAATCAGGGGTTCCTGGTGATGCGCTTGGACCTGCAAACCCTCACATCGGCAAAGACCTCAGGTGGTCACTGTCAGTGTGGGAGATGGATTGGGCACCCAGTATCCCAGCTCAGTGCCCATCCATCAACGGTGAGCAGGGAGGCCCAGAGTGACCTCACATTGGCGCATGAGCTGCTTGTCATCTCAGCGCGGTCAGGATGAGGGCAGCAGCTCCTCCGCCCCTCTGCCAGTGACCATGGCATCTGATGAGGCTGCGGTGACTGGGGTGATGCCAGCCATGGTACTGGCAACTCCATCCCAAGCGGGGCCAGCACAGGCTCCACTGGCCATAGGACACCTGCCAAAGTCATCAAGGCCAACAAGACAGCAGAGTCAACAGTGCCGTGCCAGCGAGGGTGGAGCAGCTAGACGTAGCACCCGCAAACCTAAAGCACCATGACCTGAGCATGGGCCTTACTAGTTTTCCCCACTTTTAATTTAATTCTTCATTGGTGTGATGGAGGACATCTCTGAATTTCATTTGTTAACTTTATGACAGGCACCATGTCATTAAATATGGTTTTCTACAACAAGCCTCTGGGTGGATCATTTGTTCTGCAGGTGCTGGGTGACCCATGATGTTATGAGTGATTTGTTTCTCATTGAATTTTATTAAATTGGTACATAGTGCATGTTGTTCACCAAGTAAATGTTCCTGTCAGGGATCGAGTATAGAGCCTGCAGCCCTGGCATGTGGTGGTGGTTCTTATTTGGTGGGCTAGCTGAAAGAGCGTTGGATCAAATCGTCCCAGGTATCGCTGCCACCCTGGAGGTTGCCCAGGTCAGCGTCTACCCTCTCAACATTCTCCTGACCGCACTCGTCCTCGGACTCACTGCTGGACTCATCGTCTGCTGCCTGAGCAGCTGCGTCAACATCTTCCTCCTTCACTGCATCTCCCCTTTCCAGCGCCAGATTGTGTAGAGCGCAGCATGCAACCACTATCAGCGATACACAATCTGGGGGGTACTGGAGTGCGCCCCCTGAGCAGTCCAGGCATCGGAAGCACATCTTGAGAAGACCAATGGTTCTCTCTACTACAGTCCTTGTGGAGCCATGGCTCCTATTTTACCGCTGCTCAGCTTCTGTTCTTGGATGGCGGAGAGGCATCATGAGCACCTTCTGAGGGGATAGCCCTTGTCACCCAGCAGCCATCCATCCAGCTGGGCTGGAGCACTGAAGAGCCCCGGCACCTGGGAGTGTCTGAGGATGTAGGTGTCGTGGGAGCTGCCTGGGTACCTTGCACAGACTTGCAGAATCAGCATCCTGTGGTCACACACTGTCTGCACGTTCATGGAGTGGGAGCCCTTCCTGTTGACAAAGGCACCGGGCTCACCTGCTGGCACCTTGATGGCCACATGTGTACAGTCTATAGCACCCTGGACACGGGGGAAGCCAGCAATGGCCGCGAAGCCTCTGGCTCGTTGTGCCTGGTTGGCCTTGTCTGTATGGTAGTGAATGAAAGTCAGTACCCGCCTGAACAGAGCATCTGTCACCAGCTTGACACAACTGTGGGACAGCTGATTGGGAGACTCCATAAAATCACGTACTGAGCCCTGGAAAGAGCTGGAGCTATAGAAGTTGAGGGCCACTGTGACCTTCAGAGCGACTGGGATAGGGTATCCACCCACACAGTCGGAACTGATCTCAGGGCCGATCCTCTGACAGTTGGAGGTCACTGTCTCCCTGGAGAGATGGAGCTTCCTTTGGCATTGCACCTCAGGCATATTGAGGTAGCTGCATCACTGCCTGTAAACCCTGGCAGCAGGATAGTAGCATCTTCTGCGGCCCCTTCTGCCTTGGACATCCTGTTGGCCCTGACCCCCCTTGTGCCTGCACCTCTCCTCTCTCAGGTCCCTCCCGTGGAAGCAGAATAGGGACACCTGGCCTCCTCCCCCTTCTGGCCCTCTTTTCCACCTCAGTGGAGGTGCCTCCAGTGGAGACCACAATCTCCAATTCTCAGGCTGTCTGACACGTGGAAGGCCCAAAGTGGTATGAATCCTCCGGAGTCCTGGAGAACACTGAGTCTTGAAATGAAGCCTCTTATTTCTATCAAAGCAGCTCTGAAGCAAAATGAAGATGCCCCCGTTCACATGAGCAAGCATCAGCAAGTACAGACTACTCGCATTAGGGAGCCCATTCACCCCTCTTAACCCCAACCTGTGGATGAGGTTGTTGAAACTGTGGCCTGATGTTTAGCCTGTGTGACAGCCTGAAAATCGCACGGGCTACGTAAACTCCTGGACAATTGGTGTCTCGAGGGCCTTGAATGGTCACTTAATTAATGGCGGGTGCACATCTGTCATCATCGTGCGCCCGCCTAACGAAACGTCACAAGGGTGCGTGTTGACATCAACACGCTTGGCCGACATCAACGGCCTTCAGTTCTCGGTCGGACATGTCAGGGCACGGCACCCTAAAAATCCAGCCCCAAGGGAAGGGGGTCACCCATTTAAGACAGCGATGAGGGGAAAAAAAATTCTCTCAGAGCGTTGTGAGACTTTGAACTCCCTTCCTCAAAAGGCAGTGGAAGCAGAGTCTTTGAATATTTTTAAGGCAGAGGTAGATAGACCCTTGGTAAACAAGGGGATGAAAGGTTATTGGGGGGGGGGGGGGGGGGGGGGGGGGGTGGGGGGGAGGGGTAGGTGGGAGGCTACAATCAGATCAGGCCTGGTCTAATTGAATGGTGGAACAAGCATCAGGGGTCGGGTAGTCTACTCCTGCTCCTAATCCGTGTGTTCATACAAAGAGATGCACTGAATCACCTGCAAAAATCAAGGTCATATCTATCTTCCAACTAGATCTTCGACTTGAGACAGTCCACAGCAACATAATCTCATTAGAGTTTTGTTGGTACCAGGCCTCTGAGTGATCAGACAATTAGACACTAAAGGCTTCGTCATGAATTTACAACAAACTTACAAGATCCTGCGTTAATTGAGATGTAGCTGTTCAACATGGAAACTGAGAAGGCTGAGGGGTGACCTGATAGAGGGGGTTTAAGCTCATGCGAGGGGTTCAAAAGCAGATTGTTTCCACTTGTGTGGGAGTCCATTTGATGCAATAGGGTGGGAGGATGCTTGTGTGGAGAATGAACACGTTCATAGAGGTTACAGCCTTAAGCAGCCCATTCTGCCCCGTGGATCCATGGTGTTGTTTTTTTTTAAATATATTCTTCCATGGACTGAGTAATGATTGACTCAAGTACGATCCTTCATCAACTATCTTTCTGAAATAGATCAGTGTGCGCTGTCCCAGCCTTAACACAGAATGATTGCTACATATTAGGGAAGGCTAAGGCTCTCAGTGCAGCTGAACACACTGAAGTCAACCAGCTCTGTTTGCAGATCAAATGAGCAATGATAAAATATTCAGCAACTCAATACCTCATTTCAGAGAACTGAACATTGGCAGACTAATTCCTAATAGATAACCATGTCATGACACCTCTTTTTGCACCAGACCTTTGATTGGGCATAATGTATATTTTGGAATGATTCTACTGTCTGTTGCAATCACCTGGGAATGAAGACGTTTTATCATTGGCAGCAAGCATGCAGTGTAATAATGTCACCGATAAAAAGCCGGCTACGCTGTAGGCTGATAGGATCGTCAGGAGACTGTCAAGACAATTTAATTGATCCCTTGTTCCTCTGTATCCTGCTGCTCTCCTTTTTTCTCCTGCTCTCTTTCTTTCGCTCCAGTCGGTGACGGACTCCCGGCTTTGCAGGAATACAGAACACTCTAATTCGTTCATTCGCGCCGCACATAGGGCTCAGTCAGGTTCGTAAGAAAAACAAGTTAAAGAAGATCTGATTTCTCTTTGAGTAACAGGTGGCCTGACACAGAGGGATAGAATTAGATAACACTGACTCCCTGCGAGATTAAACCAAGAAGGAGCTTACACTCATTATTTGCCAATTGTCAAAACGTTCTAACTGTTTAAGAGCCAACAGTACTGAGGATAAAGAATTAAAGTAGAATTGCTCAGGTATACACATTTATTTGTGCTAATTGTTTCAGAGTAACAAGTTAATAATATTTCAAGATTTTCTCCAGCACTGTACTACAACAACTTGCATTTATATAGCACCTTTAACAATGTCCCGAGGCACTTCACAGGAGTGTTGTCAAAGTTTGGCACTCAGCCACGTAAGGAGGACACTGGACAGGTGACTGAAAGCTTGGTCAGAGAGGTGGGATTTGAGGAACGTTTCCAAGTAGGAGATGGAAGTAGAGTCACAGAGACTTTACAGCACAGGAAGAGGCCACTCGGCCCATCGTGTCTGAGCTGACCACAAAACGAGCCGCCCAGCCTAATCCCGCTTTCCGACATTTGGTCTGTAGCCCTGCAGGTCCCGGGAGGTGGGTACATATCCGGCCACCGTTTAAATGAGTTCAGGGCCTCTGCTTCCGCTACTTTTTCGTGCAGTAAGTTCCAGACCCCCACCACCCTCTGGGTGAAAGAGGCTTTCCTGATCTCCCCTCTAATCTTTCTGCCATCACTTTAAATCTATTCCCCCGAGTTGCTGACCTCTCTGCTAAAGTAAATAAGCCCTTCCCATCCACGCGATCCAGGGCCCTGACAGTCGGGTACATCCCAAGCAAATCTCCCCATGGCCTTCTCCGTTCCAAGGAGAACAGCCCCAGCCTATCCCATCTTTCCTCATCGCTGCAATTTTCCAGTCCTGACAACTTCCTCTTAAATCTCCTCTGGGACAGGAGACAGCAAGTTGTTGTTTTAATGGGAGAGGGAAGCAAAGAACAAACCGGGATTTATTTGGAACCTATCCTGAACCCAGGGCGTCCCAAAGTACTTTACAGCCAAATAAACAAGTTTGAAATGTTGTCATGTAGGAAGAAGGGGACTCATTCATGAAGTGTGATACCTGGACCCCCAAGGGCTAAATTACCAGGAGAGATTACACCAATTAAAGCTGTTTTATCTGGAAATCAGAAAGTTATGGGGTAATTTAATTGAAGTTTTTTTTTCTTTGTTCTTCCATGGTGTGTGGGTGTTGTTGGCTAGGCCAGCATTTGCTGCTCATCCCTAATTCACAGAACCACGGAATCTTTTCGGCACAAAGGGAGGCCATTCAGCCCATCGTGTCTGCACCGGCTCTCCAAAAGAGCATTATGACCTAGTGCCATTGACCTGTATTTTCCCCGCATCCCTGCCCGTTGTTTCTATTCAATTAATCATCTAATGCCCTCTTGAATGCTTCGGTTGATCCTGCCTCCACCACACTTCCAGGCAGTGCATTCCAGACCCGAACCACTCATCGTGTGAAAAAGTTTTTTCTCATGTCACACTTACTTCCTTCACAAATCACTTTAAATCTGTGCCCTCTTGTTCTTGATCCTTTTATGAGCAGGAGCAGCTTCTCCCTATCTACTCCATCCAGCACCCTCATGATTTGGAACATCTCTATCAAATCTCCTCTTAGCCTTCTTCTCTCCAAGGAGAACAGTCCCAGCCTCTCCAATCTATCTTCATAGCTGAAGTTTCTCATCCCTGGAACCATTCTTGTAAACCTCCTCTGCACTCTCTCCAATGTGTTCACATCCTTCTGCCCTTGAACTGAGTGGCTTGCTAGGCCATTTCAGAGGGGCAGTTAAGATTCAGCCACATTGCTGAGGGTCTGGAGTCACATGTAGGCCGGACCAGGTAAGGGTGGCATATTTCCCTCCCTAAAGGGGATTAGTGAATCCGATAGATGTTTATGACAATCAATGACTGGCTCATGGTCACATTACTGAGGCTAGCTTTATATGAGCATACGAATCAGGAGCAGGAGTAGGCCATTAGCCTCCTCGAGTCTGCTCTGTCAGTCATTCAGATCATGGCTGATCTGTTTGTGTTTTGAGTTCTACATTTCCGTCTACCTCCAATGCCCTTTGATTCCCTTGCCTAACAAGAACCTATCTACCTCTGGCTTAAAAATATTCAGCGACCCCGCCTCTACCACCTCCTGAGGCAGAGAGTTCCAAAGTCACACAATCGTCTGAGAGAAAAAAAAATTCTCCTCATCTCTGTCCTAAAAGGGCGACCCCTGATTTTAAAACAGTGCCCCCCTAGTTCTGGACTCACCCACAAGAGGAAACAAACATCCTTTCAACATCCACCTTGTCAAGGCCGTTCAGGATCTTATAGACTTCAAACAAATCACCCCTCACTCTTCTAAACTCCAGTGGAAACAAGTCCAGCCTGTCCATTGCATCCTCTTCCCAACCTATTGAAATTCAAGATTTCTGAATTAACTTAATTTTAAATTCCACTAGCTGCTTTAGTCTGGGCCCCTGGATTACTAGTTCAATGACATTACCACTAAGCCACCATCTCCCTGAACAGATTTTCAAAACTTCAACGAAGTTTTCAAGTTATTAAGGGGATCAGATTAGGTAGTTAGAGAGAAATTATTTCCAATCATTGAGTAGTCTAGGACTAGGAGATGTCTTCAGAAGATTACAGTCAGGCCCATCAGGAGTGAAATTAGGAAACACAACTAAACAAAGAGGGGTCAGAGAAGTTTGGAACTCTCTTCTGCAAATAGTCTTGATTTCCTGATTAATTGTTACTTTGGTTAACCAGAGATATTAAGGGATATGGGACAAAGGTGGGTATGTGGAGTTAGCTAACAAAGTAGGCATGTTATCATCGAACGATGGAACAGGCTTGAGTGGTTAAATGGCCTTGTCCAGTTCCTATGTCCCTGAGTAATGGCAGAAATCAGAGAAGCAGGGAGGGAGTATGAGAAGAGACTGGCAGCCAACATAAAAGTGAATCCAACAGTCTTTTATGGGCATACAAATAGTAAAAAGGTAGTAGTAGGAGGAGAGGTGGTGCTTTTTTTAATTCATTCATGGGATGTGGGCTTCATTGGCTGGGCCAATATTTATTGCCCATCCCTAACTGCCCTTGAGAAGGTGGTAGTGAGCTGCCTTCTTGAACTGCTGCAGTCCATTAGGGATTAAAAAAGGGATTGTACTTGTCTTTACCAAGGAAGAAGATGCTACCAAAATCACAGTGAAAGAGGAGGCAGTTGAGATACTGCTTTGGCTAAAAGTGGGTAAAGAGGAGGTAATAGAAAGGCTGTCTGTACTTAAAGTTGATAAGTTGCCAGGAGGTTCTTTATAAATTCTGCTAAGAGGAATGGGGTTAATGGTGTAGTGATTTATGGAAAAGGGGCTTCAATACCAGGAGCATGGGATCAATTTAATTTTTTTTGGCTTTATTGCCTCATTGATTATTTTAAATGCACTGAAATGGTTTTCATCATATATTTAATCAGCCAGATTTTTGTGATGATGTAAAAAAAATCTTCTTCGTTAATTATTCATTTATATGTCATTTTTAAAGACAAGCAAAGTCCCTGCAATGAATTTTCAAATGGACAATAAAATTTGATTTTTTTTTTAATGGGATGTGGGTGTCGGCATTTGTAGCCCATCCTTAAATGCCCTTGAACTGAGCAGCCTGCTAGGTCATTTCAGAGGGGCAGTTAAGAGTCAACCACATTGCTGTGGGTCTGGAGTCACGTGTAGGCCAGACCAGGTAAGGACGGTAGATTTCCTTCCCTAAAGGGGCATTAGTGGAGTAGATGGGGTTTTACAGCCATCAAGTCATAGTCACCATTACTGAGGCTAGCCTTCATTTCCAGATTCATTAATTGAATTCAAATTTCACCAGCTGCCATGGTGGGATTTGAACCCATTTTCCCTCAAGTATTACCCTGGGCCTCTGGGGAACTAGTCCGGTGACATTACCGCCGCACCACCATCTCCCCAACTGAACCAAATTGACTAGAAGGGGTGCATCCGACGAGGGAAGTAAGGGTGGAACTTGCTGAGGTGTTGGCCATAATGTTCCAATCCGCCTGAGATATAATGATGATGACAGAGGACTGGTGGCTTGCAAATGTTCAAAAAGGGTATGAGGATAAATTCATCAACCATCATAACCTCGATGGTGGGAAATGTTATGATACGGCAGGTGGTAATTGCCAGGCTGACCAAATCCCAAAGGGAAACTTGACCAAGCTATCTCAACGATTTGCAATTTGTTTTTTTGTTCTGAGAATGTATGTGCACTGAAGTCAGATGTAAAGAGTCCACTGCCACTTGTGGAGATTTTAAGGACTAAATTGAAACATTTATTAACAAATGGAAGGAAAACTCAAACACACAAGGTTACAGCTACACAGATAAATTTGGTCTTGCAAAATTTACCAAAATACTTCTACTTATCTAGACTCCCAAATAAAAGTATTTTCCGGCAACAGTCCAAACAAATTCTTAATCTATAAAACATCCAGTAATATTTCCACAAGGTACCCACTGTTGCTATCAGGGAGGTATTTCACAAGGATCTCTTCACCCTCTCACTCAACAATGGAAATCCAAGGCTAAAACAAAACCTTATTTTCTGGAACAAGCAAACATTTCTCTGGGGTGGCTAGAAGTTGATACTTCACAATACACTCTTCAAGATCTCACATGGCCACTCCCATACAGCTTTTCATCTTTCTTAAATATATTTTCTCCCTTTTGATCACTAAAACTTACTGCTTTAAACCTTCTTTGAAACTCAAACTCTTCCAAATATAAGAGCTTTCATGTTTATATCTGTCTTTGCTTTGGGGTCAATAAAGTATGATAGCCCCACTACTTGGTTACCTATGAATTCCTGCGAGGTGCAAACATTTTTTTTGTCACTGTCTAATTCCCCTTTGAAATTCAAACAACCTCCTAACTTATCTACAAATTCAAATGTTAGCTGGCCCATTTCCATTTCAAAATGCCTGCTTTTACACCTAACCACTTTTATGAATTAAACCTTGCAGTCTGACTGTCTTCAGTTTAATTAAATTAGTCACACACCACAAACACACACAGCAACCACACGCCTGCTTCATTATTCCACAGTAATATTAGGGAAAAATAATATTTTCTTTACAGAAATGATAATGTTAGACAAGATTAGCAGTCACTTGGATTAAGGGAAACCAGCATGGATATGTTAAAGACAAATTGTGTTTAACTAAATTGATTGAGTTTTTTGATGAGGTGACAGAGAGGGTTGATGAGGGTAATATGGTAGATATTGTGTATATAGACTTCCAAAAGGCATTTGACAAAGTGCCAAACAATAGATTTGATTTGATCGAGCTATTCAAAATCATGAGGGGTCTGGGCAGAGTATATAGGGAGAGACTGTTCCTGTTGGTGGAAGGATCGAGAATGCGAGGGCACAGATTTAAGGTGAATGGCAAATTGCAAAGGCAGCAGGAAGAAAACCAATTTTACACAGCAAGTGGTTAGGATCTGGAATGCACTGCCTGAGAGTGTGATGGAGACATGTTCAATTGGACCTTCAAAAGGGAATCGGGTAAGCTCCTGATGGGAAAAAAATTGCAGGGCTACAGGAAAAGGGTGGAGGAATGGGACTTGGTGAGTCTTGCAGGGAGCTGGCACAGACACAATGGGCTGAATGGCCTCCTTCTGTGCTGTAACCATTCTGTACTTCTAAATGCTCCAGTTCAATTCTGGCTCCCTCTTCATTTAAACAACCTGTGGAGCATACACAAAGTTCATTGTCAGACTCGACACTTTCCGATGTGTTCCCAGACGATGAGAGTGCATGGCTGCTTTCAAAATCCATTCAATGCTGTTGTTTCAAAAATAAAATGACATTTTTAGGGCGTGAGACTATAATGGTATCACTAAATCAGTCAGCAGCAAAACAGCCAAAGCTTACTGCTGTATAGCGCTGCGGCTAACAAAGAGCACTTCCTTCCTTCGATCTCTGCTGAAGGTAAGTCTGGCCGCTAGCGCCGCAATCTCCCCCTGGCCAGGGCGAGGAAGCAGGTTCCAAATCCGCCCCAGATAGAACAGGGAAAAATTAAACCCCATGTTTTTGGCACCAATCTGATCCGCAGCAGCCTTCCAGCCAACTGCCCCCGCCCCCCCCCCAGGGTGTGCGAGTTCCTGGGACACCATGAACGTTTGCCTGTTGTAGTCCAGAGCTATGGATAGTGATGGTAGAGGCTCCAACTTTCTTCCTATCACATGGTTGACCAGGAGCCTCTCCCTCTCCCACCACCTGGCACTGTGTGTGTGTTGGAAGGCTTTGCAAGTTGTTACTCAACATGTTTGGCCCACGTTATGAGCGCAACATCCTCAGCTATCGAGTCTTGGGTTGTGACTTAAACCTGGAGCTTCTGGCTTTGGGGCAGGGACACTACCCGCTGCGCCGCAGGACCATCTTTTCAAAGAGGGCTTTGCAAAGGGTTAAGGGTGGATGGCGAGTAAGAAGACATGCAACGATGATCTCGAAAGGATGAGTTTAACTTGATCTTAAAGGTAGGGAGTCATAACCTTATTTAATGATGGAGCAGGCCGACTCCTGCTCCTCTTTCTTATGATCTTAATTAAGTATTGAATCATAAAATGTTTGGAGCGCAGAAGGAGGCCATTCGCCCCCATCTAGTCCATTCCGCCTCGCTGTAAGAGCAACTTAGCTAGTCCCACTCCTCACCCTTTCCCCTAAAGGAGAGTCAATTCATTTTCTGATTGGTGTAGGAAGGTGGGCTGCCACAAGGGTGAGCACGTCGGTCGACCAATGGCAGGAGTATGGAGGCGGGACAGGAGGCCACGTGACAACATCTCTCGGATTATCCCCAACCAGAGGCTGCGGCTCTGGGAAGAGGCAGTGGTCCGGATGCTGAGAAAGAGACAGTGCAGGGTAGGTGGAGAAATCCCAGTTGTGGGAAAAGAGGCAGGGAGCCTGAATGGGGATTTCAAACCAAATCATAATGTTTCAAAAAGATTCAATCCACCAAAGTTTAATAAGATTATGGTCCGTATTGCCCAACCTTGAATGCCCCCAACTCCCCGCCCCCCCCCACCACCTCCACCAACAGACCTCTCAGACCCCCAACCTCCGGACCCCCAACCTCCGGAACTCCTCCCCCAACCCTGTCCCCGACCTTGAGAGCACCCCACCCCACCCAACCCCCTCCGACACCGTCCCTGACCGGACACTCACCCCACACCCCCCCCGACCTCTAGATGTCCACCCCTCCCACCCCACCGACCTCTAAATGCCCACCCCTCCCACTCCCCTGACCTCTAGATGCCCACCACTCTCACCCCCCTGACCTCTAGGTGCCCACCCCTCTCACCCCCCTGACCTCTAGATGCCCACCCCTCCTATCCCCCTGACCTCTAGATCCAGCCCTCCCACTCCCCCGACCTCTAGGTGCCCACTCCTCCTACCACACCCCGCGACTTCTAAGTGCCCACCCCTCCCACCCCCCCGATCTCTAGATCCATCCCTCCCACCCTCCCGATCTCTAGATCCACCCCTCCCACCCCCCCGACCTCTAGGTGCCCACCTCTCCCACCCCCCCGATCTCTAGATCCATCTCTCCCACCCCCCCGATCTCTAGATCCACCCCTCCCACCCCCCCGACCTCTAGGTGCCCACCTCTCCCACCCCCCCGATCTCTAGATCCATCCCTCCCACCCCCCCGATCTCTAGATCCACCCCTCCCACCCCCCGATCTCTAGATCCACCCCTCGCACTCCCCCGACCTCTAGATCCACCCTTCCCACCCCCTGACCTCTAGGTGCCCACCCCTCCCACCCCCCCGATCTCTAGATCCACCCCTCCCACCCCCCGATCTCTAGATTCACCCCTCGCACTCCCCCGATCTCTAGATCCACCCTTCCCACCCCCTGACCTCTAGGTGCCCAACACTCCCACCCCCCCCCGACCTCTAGATCCACCCCTCCCACCCCCCCGACCTCTAAGTGCCCAACCCTCCCACATCCCCCTGACCTCTAGATCCATCGTTCACACCCCCCACCCCCCCCGACCTCTAGGTGCCCACCGCCCGCTCCCCCCTACCCCCCCATCCCGACCCCCAGACGCAGCCAACCCCTAACCTCCGGATAGCCCCCCAAGTCCAATCTACTTACCTTAGACACTTGCCGACCCCTGTCCTGTCAAGTTCCCTGGCCCTTTAAACCTACCTGCTTGATGGCAGCGAGTGTCGTAATAAGGTGGGTGTGGCCTTCTTGGATCCGCTGGACCTAGACTTCGCTGGGGCCCGTGAGGATCCTTCCGATGCAGGCCCCAAGCCGCTCCGGCCAACGGAACGCGGCAAGGCAATTTTCAAAATAAGCGAGCGCTTATTTCTTCCAATTCCTGCGGGCCAGCACCTTTTCCTGACCCTGGTCGGAGGTCACAACCCTGTTGTAATTTGGACAGGGTGAGATGGCAACCTAAAGTCTATCTGCGTAAGTCGCTGGCGGACTCAGCTGGGCTCAAGGGCATTGTATTGTTGTTTGGGTGTCGGTGGGGGGGGGGAACAACGGTGATATATGTGGATGTGGCAAAAAAAATCTTTTCGACGAGTGAAGTCAATCACCCAGCACGCAGTCTGAGATCTTCTGGAAAAAAAATCATCTTCAGGGTTTTCACGTTTACTAGCCACCAGATCCGGAAGAAACTTTGCAGAGAAAGGACAAAGCAATTTCATTTACGTAGTGCCTATCGCAACTGCGAGACCTCCCAAAGCGTTTTACAGCCGACGGGGTGCTTTTCAAGCGTCGGCCCCCTATCGAAACGCAGCAGCCAATTTGTGCGCAGCAAGCTCCCACAAACAGCTGTGAGATAACCTGCTTCCTTTCAGCAATGTTGTTAGAGGCATAATTCTTGGCCCTCCCAACCCTTCACGTAATTTCCATGGGACCCTTTCTCTCAACCTGGGAGGGCAGGTGAGGCCGTTGTTTTGTCTCTCATCCGAAGTGACCTGTGACAGCGCAGGGCTCCTCAGGCCTGCGGTGATCAGTCTTGGGATTTGGGCTCAAGTCTCCAGCGCGGGAATCAAACCCTAAGCAACCCTGCAGCTTAGGAATGAGAGCGCTCACCCACTGAGCCACAGGAACTTACGAATTAGGAGCAGGAGTAAGGCCACTCGGCCCCTCGAGTCCTGCTCCACCATTCAACAAGATCGTGGCTGATCTGATTGTCACCCTCAACCCCACACTCCTGCCGACCCCCCCAATAACCTTTCAACCCCTTTGTTAATCAAGAATCCAACAGGGCCTTAAAAAGTTTCAATCAAGTCGCCTCTCACTCTTCTAAATTCCAGCGGGTACAAGTCAAACCTGTCCAGCCTTGCCTCACAAGACAACGCCGCCCATTCCCGGTATTTATTAGTCTAGTAAGCCTTCTCTGAACTGTTTCTAACACATTTACGTCCTTCCTTAAATGAGGAGACCAGCGCTGTACACAATACCCCAGGGGCAGAGTATTACTCTCAGCATGAGGGCGCGCACCCGACACGCCTGAGCACAAAATGACGTGGGTTGATGTCGGGCGCGCATCCCGACTTCATGGCGCAGTCTCGCGATATTCTGCTTGGCAGGCAGGCACCAGAGTCAGCTGCGCTCGCGCCGATAATTAAAGGGCCCATTGAGGCCATTAACAATCCCATTAAATCCAAATCTACGCTGCCCATCCAACCTTGGCGGGCTGGCGAAGAGGCTAAGTGGCCTTTGCGTTTTTCTTTTAGGACACCTCTTCCACGGGCAGTGTGAGGTTTCCCAAAGCAAATAAACATGAAATAAAAGCTGTATTTCTGAATTAAAAACGTCTCCCAGCTCACGGGACAGAGTCACACGAGGGGGCGTGTTTTATTAATTATTTATTCTCTTCGTTAATTTGTTTTTAAACAGCGCTTCATCTCCCTGAGGTAGCTCCGTGCCTCAGCGAGATTGAGGCGCTCTCTCTCTCTCTCTCTCTCTCTCGCGCGCATGCGTGAACCGCAAGCCAGGCTGGGGGCCTCCCTCCTCTCCCCCTCCCCCTCCCTGTCCCCCGCCCGCACAGGCAGCGGTCAGTGCTGCTGCTCGCGATCCACGCTGGGCGGCCCTTAATTGCAGAGCGGAGCCGGTGGTCAGGAAGCTGACACCACCCCACCCCCACCCCACTCCGCCAGCCCCACCCACCCCCACCAAGCACCCCCACCGAGGACAAAATCCTGCCCCAGAAGTGGTCTCCCCAATGCTCTGTACAACTGAAGCATAACCTCCCCACCTTTGTAATCAGTTCCCCTCACAATAAACAATAACGTTCCATTAGCTTTCCTGATTACCTGCTGTACCTGCATACCAGCCTTTTATGATTCATGCACTAGGACACCCAGATCCCTCTGAATCTCAGAGTTCCGCAATCTCTCACCATTTGGATAATAAGCTTCTTCTGTATTCTTCCCGCCAAAATGGACAATTTCACATTTTCCCACATCATAATCCATTTGCCAGATCTTTGCCCGCTCACTTCGCCTATCTATGTCAACCTATCTATGTCACTTTGTAGCCTCCTATGTCCTCGTCACAATTCACTCTCCTACCTACCTTTGTCATTTTTTACCTATCTTCCTACCTATCTATGTCAACCTATCTATGTCACTTCGTAGCCTCCTAAGTCCTCGTCACAATTCACCTTCCTACCTATCTTTGTGTCGTCAGCAAATTTAGCCACCATTCCTTCGGTCCCTTCATCCAAGTCATTTATATAAATTATAAAAAGTTGAGGCCCCAGCACTGATCCCTGTGGCACACCACCCATCACATCCTGCCAGCCAGAAAAAGACCCATTTATGCCAGCTCTCTGCTTCCTGTTAGCCAGCCAGTCTTCTATCCATGTCAATGTGTTACCCCCTACACCGAGGGCTGTTATTTTCCGCTATAACCTTTGATGTGGAGCCTTCTCAGCCAGGGCTGGTATCTAAGCAGAATACAAGGCGTGCACCCGAAGGTGGTTGGGAGAGATTACGGGGATTAAATCCAAACTTAATCAAGGGTTGATTTTAAACTTGTCCAGTGAAAATGGGGGAGGGAGAAGAGGGGCTTAAAATCAGGCCGAGCTCACTGACTGGCCTGAACCTGACCTCCTCCCACCGCTTGCCATCTGATCTTCTCACCCACTTGAAGCCGGTTGATGCTCCCACTACAGGCGAGTGGCGGCCTCATTTCAAAGTCGCAGCCTGATGATGTCATTGGCACAACCTTAAAAAATTCTTTCATAAAATGTGGGCATCGGTGTCAAGGCCAACATTTAATGCCCATCCCTAGTTGCCCTTGAGAAGGTGGTGGTGAGCTGCCTTCTTGAACCGCTGCGGTCCCTGTGGTGTATGTACACCCACAGTGCTGTTAGGGAGGGAGTTCCAGGATTTTAACCCAGCGACAGTGAAGGAACGGCGATATATTTCCAAGTCAGGATGGTGAGTGACTTGGAGGGGAACTTCCAGTTGGTGGTGTTCCCATGTGTCTGCTGCCCTTGTCCATCTAGGTGGTAGAGGCTGTGGGTTTGGAAGATGCTGTTGAAGGAGCCTTGGTGAGTTCCTGCAGTGCATCTTGTAGATGGTACACACGGCTGCTACTGTGCGTCGATGGTGGAGAGAGTGAATGTTGAGGTGATGGGGGGGTGCGGTGCCAATCATGCGGGCTGCTTTGTCCTGAATGGTGACAACTCACCCAGGCAAGTGGGGAGTATTCCATTACACTCCTGACTTGTGCCTTGTAGATGGTGGACAGGCTTTGAGGAGACAGGAGGTGAGTTACTCTTCGCAGGATTCCCAGCCTCTGACCTGCTCTTGTAGCCACAGTATTTCTATGGCTAGTCCAGTTCAGTTTCTGGTCATTGGTAACCCCCACGATGTTGATATTGGGGGATTCAATGAAGGTGATGCCATTGAATGTCAAGGGGAGCTGATAGAAGTCTTTAAGATTATGAAGGGGTTCAATAGTAATGGACTTTAGTAATGGAACTAATACCTGCGCATGTTGATCCCAGGTGGTCCCACTGCTCTGTTGGTCTGCTTTGTGCCTGAGAAAAGAGTGTAACACATACCAAGTTCTACCGTAAAAGTGCACTTATTATTTAATGCTGCCTGTCTATCAATACAGTTTAATTCTCCACACATTCTGAATTAAGTAAGTCTTATTTGCTGTCCTGGCTATATTTTTCTTTCTGTCTTGTCACAACAAGTATGAAGGGAAAATAACCGGGAAAATGATTAATGTTTAATATGTGTTTTTGTGTCCAGCTAGGAAGAATGCAATTAGCATGAACATTTCTGTTTTTTTTCTCTCTCTGACTCTGTAATGCAGACAGCTTGTGAGATTCAAGTGAGCGATTATTGTTTACTCTTGCCCTTTGATATTTACTTCTGCATTCACAAAATATAAAGAGCGAGAAGACAAATATCACTCAAGGACAGAGTTTGACATCTATGGGAAGGGAGCTCAGAAGTTATCTGCCTCAAACATCTGCCAGGGATTTTTGTAATGATTAAAAAGAGACACATTATGATCCAGATGCTTTGGTGTGAAAGGGAGCATTCAAAGTTCATTCAGAGCTTCTCACAGCGCTAATGAATATCAATAGACAAGATACTTTGTTTAGCAGAATGGGCTTGATGGGCCAAATAGCCTCCTTCTGTGCCATTATGACTCAATGGCTTTAACTCATTTCATCTGGTGAAAATTACCAAACGATATGGGTGTGAGAATCAAACATGGAGTACACCTACCCGGTATGGTTCCATTCCTATAACTATCATGGAATCATAGAATGATACAGCACAGAAGGAGGCCATTTGGCCCATTGTGTTATTACTGGCTCTTTGATGGGGCAAGTCAATTAATCCCACTCTTTCACTCTTTCCCTGTAGCCCTGCAATTTTTTTCCCTTCCAGTATTTATCCAATTCCCTTGCCAATGTCCTTATTGAATCTGCTTCCACTGCCCCTTTCAGGCAGTGCATTCCAGATTGCAACAGCTCGCTGTGTAAGGTAAACGTTTTCTCATGTTCGCTCAGGTTATTTAGCCAATCACCTCGCCTGTTGTGACTCCTGTGCAAGCGGACTAGTTTCTCCTTATTCACTCTATGGAAACCCTTCTGGATTTTGAAAGCCTCTAACAAATCTCCTCTTAACTTTCTCTGCCTGACGGAGAATAACTCCAGCTTGCCCAGCCTCTCGTCATAGCTGAAATTCCTCGTCCTGTCTCAAACGTGGTGCTCAATTCCCTAGACTTGGGCAGAAGCGTCTTGAATTTTTGACCATTGGTCCCCTAGCTTGTGTCCTAATTGTATAGCCTATTGGCAGTACACACCTGGCCTGGAAACTCCTGTCAGAGGAGCCTGTCAGTACAGCAGCGAAGGCCCTCCAAAAAAGAAACACTTGTATTTTATATGTCACATTTGATAAACACAGGTCACCCCAAAGCAAGTTACAGCCAAAGAAATATTTTTTTTTGTAGAGTTTTCGCTATTGTGACGTAGGAAACGTGGAAACCAATCGGCACCCTGCAAGCCCCACAAGCTGTAATTCAAATAATCTGATAGTGGTTAATGGATAAATTCTGGTCCAGGACACTAGGGAAAATGCCCCTCGCTCTTCCTCGAAATACTGAGTGAGGGACCTTTAACATCTGCCTAAGAGAGCAGATGGGGCCTCAGCTTAAACATCTCATTTGAAAGACAGAATCTCCGAGAGAATTATCCCGCTCATCACCTTCCCGCCACTCTGCTGTGCCCTGCCAAGTTCCTCTGGCCTGCTTTGATATCCAATAAGTCTTGTAAAGATCACATTGGAACTGTGCACAGTGCTACAAGTATGGTCTATCCACGGATTTAAATAAGTTTAACACTTCTGCTTTTCGTTTATATTCCTCTAGAAATGAACCTGATTGCTTTTCTCGCATTTTAAAAATTATATGGTTTACCTGCGCTACTATCTTAAATGAATTGTGCCCTTATGCAGAATCCCACCACAGTACTCAATGCAAGTCCAGGTGTGAAACTATAAGCACTCAACATCTCTTTATCTTGTGTCAATAAACATTGCAAAATTGACAGCATAGATCAAAGAACCAGGACTGTCAATAAAGCAAGATTTTCTCCTGAATTCAGATGTTTCAACCGGCTAATGGATCTGGAGTCTCAGCCAAGCCTCAATATATATTCTTGGCTAGGACCTCAGACATCCATTAGCCTCTTGAAACACCTGAGCCTCAGGGAGCGTTGCTTAATTGGCAATGATTGTGGCCCTCTGGTCTACGCTGTCAATTGCACCATGTTTATTAACACAGGATAAAGAGATTTCAAATGATTACAGTTTCAGCTATTGATACTTTAACGATGGTTGGCACTTTAATTGGGCTGTAGTAAAAGGAGGTTTTTTTTTAAGAAATTGGAAAGTTATCAATGAGTGACTGTTTTTAAAAACATTTTTTACATATCGTACTGTCACTGTAGGATTCATTGCTCCTATAGAGTGTATAACAGGTGAATGGCATGGAAGAGCCACAGATTGGAAAGGGGAGAATAAGGGTCCATAAGGGGTGGGTGTGGGACATAACTTGGCAATGTAGTGACACGAGGAGGACATTTTGAATTTACCTTTCAAAACGTTCCCTCATGCAGACTATGGTTCATGACTCCTCTGAGGTGTTGTGAACCACGACTCTTTGGGAAGCTGTCCCGACTCCACAGAAATTGCGGGAGGCATGCCTATCCCACAGTGGAGCCGGCCAGGTCAGGGTGCGGGCAAGTGACCTGAACTCGCCCACACCCTTAAAATCGGAAACCCCAGGAATGGGGTTGTGAATCCGGGAGGCGGGGTTCACCCGCCATTTTTAAAGGGCCTCTGAATCATGCTGACTTGGCGGAAATCCAGTTCTATGAGTCAAAGGGATGTGCCTTTAACTCTTAGTCCAGAGACTTGAGCACATGAGCTAAACGGAAATGCAGGGTCTCAGTCTAGCCACTCAAACTAAACATAAAAGATCCCCTGGCACTATTTGAACAAGAGCAGACTAGGTTTTCCCCAGTGTTCTGGACAATCTTTATCTCCCAACCAACTCCATTTGAACAGACTAACTCTTTTTTGGTCTTATTATTGGTCACGGAATCTTGCTGTGTGCAAACTGGCTGCTGAATTTCCTACATTACAACAGTGACTACACTTCAAAAGTACTTTGTTGCCTATGAAGTGCTTCGGGACGTTTAGGTATCAAGAACGGTGCTATACAAATGCAAGTCTTCCTTTTTCAAGGATCTTATTTTTCTTTGGGAACATATTTTTGTCCACGCGGGATGAATATATAAATGAGTGACAAGCATTCGGTGTTAAAAATTATGTTCAGCTGGCAGCAAAATATTGCAAGAGCACACAGGTTCACAATCACAAGTGGGAATTGACAAATTCTGTTTGCATTTTCCATTTATGGTCTGAGATTCTCATGGTCAGGAATGCAAAACAACAGTGAAAGAATCATACAGCACAGAGGAAGACCATTCAGCCCATTGGCCTGAATCCTAGGCTTGGTGGGTGACGTTGGGTGTGTGTCCTGGCAGTCACCGCCCGTCATTTAGATTTTCAGTTCAGCCGAACTGTCAAAGGCCTATTAAAGCCATTTAGATATCAATTAGACTAAAAAACTGAGCTTCCCGTCCAACCTTAAGGTTGGTGGGGGGGTGGGGGGGGGTTGGGGGGGGGGAGGTTGGGGGAGGTGAGATTGGTGGGGGGGAAGGCATAGAGTCCAAACTGCTTTCGTATTTATCATGAAACCTCATCCACGGGCGGGATGAAGTTTCATGAAGTGTTTATAAATGGAATCAAAATTTTTTATAAAAATTCACTGACGTGTCCCAGCTCATGTGACACTGCCACGCGAGGGGAAATGTCTTTAAGTTTTTTTCCTTTCTTTGACAAAATTTTGGGAACTTTAAACTAATCTCCCCGAGGCAGCTCCGTGCCCCTCGGGGAGATTCCTGCACTCTTTCGCACGCACGCAGCGTAAAAGCGTAGGCCCCCGACTCAAGAAACCCTCCCCACCCCACCCCCACACTGCTCGCACGGGGGATTGCTCAGTGCTACCGGGCACGTGTCGCGCTAGGCAAGCTTTAATTGGCCCGTCCACGTAAAATGGCGGCGCGGACCTGAATGCCGATCGGGTTTGCGCTCACTCCCCCCACCACCCCCCCCACCCCACCACCCCCACTCCAGCAAAAACACCCCCCCCAACCCCTCCCAACGAGGGGAAAGTTCTCCCCATTGTGTCTGTGTTGGCTTTTTGAAGGACTTATCCAATTAGTCCCACTCCTGTGCTCTTTCCCCATCGCCTGCCAAATTTTTCCCCTTCAAGTGTTTATCCGACACCTTTATAAATGTTACGGCTGAATCATATTCCTCACGCTGGAAGGGGTTCACCAGAATGGTTCCAGGGATGAGGGATTTTAGCCACAAGGTTAGGTTGGAGAAGTTGGTGTTGTTCTCCTTGGAAAAAAAAGGGGATAGAGGGGAGATTTGATAGAGGTGAACAAGATGATGGCAGGTTTAGATAAGGTAGGAAAAGAAAAGCTGTTCCCGTCGGTTGATGGTACAAAGGTGAGAGGAAATAGAGTTAAGGTTTTGTGCAAGAGGTGCTGGGGCAGGGGTGGGGGGTGGTGGGGAAGGGGGAGGGGAGCGGGAATGTGAGGAAGATCTTCTTATGCAGCGAGTGGTAATGACCTTCGAACTCGCTGCCCATGAGGGTGGTGGAGGCAGGGACGATAAATGAATTCAAAGGGAAACTGGATCGGCATACAGACATATGACTTAGGAGCAGGAGTAAGGCCACTCGGCCCCTCGAGCCTGCTCCGCCATTCAATAACATTCCCGCCTACCCCCGATAAACTTTCAACCCCCTTGTTTATCAATAATCTATCTGCCTCTGCCTTAAAAATATTCAAAGGCACTGCTTCCACTGCCCTTTGAGGAAGAGAGTTCCAAAGACTCACAACCTTCTGAGAGAAAAAAAAAATTCTCCTCATTTCTGTCTTAAGTGCGCGATCCCTTACTTTTAAACAGTGACCCCTCGTTCTAGATTCTTCCAGAAGAGGAAACGTCCTTTCACTTGATCAGCTAAACATGTAGGGCTACGGGGATAGAGTTGGGGGGGTGGGGGGAACGAGACTGACTAGATTGCTGTACAGAGAGCCAGCATGGACTTGATGGACTGAATATACTCCTTGTGTGATTCTATGACTCTATATAAGTATATGTTTTTCCCCAGCAATCAGTTAAATTAACTGGAACAGGCAGAAGAAGATGAAGAAAAGTATACTGAAGCTGACGTAAACTCTAGGTTAAATCCATGCCATAACAGGTTTTGCCATCACTGGCAGGATGCCATCTTCCCACCTTTAAAAGCCTTGGAAGGCATTTGTTTAAAAAAGCCTTGCACAGGTCAGTTGTAAAATTGACCATTAATTTAGAACATTTAAGAAAACAACGAGGAGGAGGAGTAGGTCTCAAGCCTGCTCTACCATTAGATGATGGCTGATTTTCTACCTGAACTCCGTTTCCCACCTGACTCCACATCTCTTGATTCTCTGAGAGTCTAAAAACATAGCGACCCCGCCCCCCCCCCCCCCCCCCCCCCCCCCCCCCCCCCCCCCGCCCCCCCGCCCCCCATCTCGAACATGCTCAATAACTGAGCTATCTCTGGGCTGGAGTATTCCAGATATTCAAAACCCTTGGAGTGAAGAAGTCTCTCCTCACCTCAGTCCTAAATGATAAACCTCTTATGTTGAGACTGTGCCCCCATATTCTAGACTCTCCAGTCAGGAGAAACAACCGCCTAGTGTCTACCTTGCCAAACCCCCTCAGAATCTTATAAGTGTCAATGAGATTAAGTTGCACCTCATCAAGCTTGGGCCCTTGTTTGTAGTAACTACTTGGGCCAAACAAGTGAGTCACTTGCTAAGGTTGGCAGGATCATAAATCAGCGACTTATGGAACGAATTAAGTAACACCTAGGCATTTGAAAAATCACCCAGCAAAAAATAAAGGTAATTATTCCAAAAGTACTAGCTTTTTCCTAATATAAATCCAAAGCAGAACACATATATTGCAATTAATATTAAAAAAAAACCTCAGCGTAGTGCAGCAATGGAAAATAACGGCAGACAGTCAAAGCAAATGTCAAGGTCACACCTGGGACTGAGGAGGCTTCTTGTCCCAGAATAGATGGGCCGGCTATCAAGGTGACCTTGCCCGAGTACTGCCCTTCAAAAGCAAGTGACAAGAGGGATACCTAGGGGGAAATCGTTTGATACATTATTAATCGAGAAAGCGAGACAGAAGCCTATTATATCTCCCAACCCTCCATGCTCCTCTTTTGAACTGTACAAGTATTATTATCAACAGAAGTATCAAATTCTTCAGATCATAAAAGGTCGGAGAATCAGAGTAAAGTAGGTGACTTGCTGCATGCCAATGTGGCGCGCACTGACCCTTAATGCATCATCAAGACTATTTCTTTCTCTCAAAGCGGTGAAATAGGTCATCCTTATGTGCTGTTGTTTTCCTGGTTCTGAGTGCTGGGATTGTTTTAATTGCTTTGCTCAGGTTTCCCAGTAGGGATGAGGTTGGCTGGGGTGAACATTTAAGCCTTAGCCTCAATCCCTGCAGTTCACCCATGAAGAGAAAACAACTGCTGGAGTCTAAACATTCAGCATGTCATGTGCATTGAAGGAATAGAAATAGTTCTCAACAATAACTTGCATTTATAGAGCATCTAAATGTCCAAAGGCACAAATCCCAAGAAGCGCTAATAAACAAAGTTTGACACTGATTCGCCTAAGGAGATATTAGGACCGATAACCAAAGGCTTGACCAAAGAAATGGGAGCAGGAGTAGGTCATTCAGCCCCTCGAGCCTGCTCCACCATGCGATGAGATCATGGCTGATTTTCTACTTCAACACCATTTTCCTGCACTACCCCCTGTATCCCTTGATGTTTTTAATGTAGAAACCTATTGATCTCAGTCTTGAACATACTCAACGACTGAGCCTCCACAGTCCTCCGGGGCACAGAATTCCAAAGAATTGGCAACCCTCTGAGTGAAGCAATTCCTCCTCGTCTCAGTCCTAAATAGCCTGCCCCTTATCCTAAGGCTGTGTCCCCTGGTTCGAGACGCCCTGCCACCAGGGGAAACATCCATCACGCGTCAACCCTGTCGAGCCCTGTAAGGATTTTGTAGGTTTGAATGCGATCACCTTTCATTCTTCTAAATTCCAGAAGTAAAGGCCCAGTCTACTTAATCTTTCTTCACAAGACAATCCCTTCATTCCAGGAATTAATCTGATGAATTTTCATTGAACTCCCTCTATGGCAAGTTTATCTTTTTTTTAGTTAGGGAGACCAAAACTGCGCACAATACTCCAGGGCTGGGGTGGGGGGTTGGAACCGCTCGCCAATGCCTAATATGACGCGGGCGGAACTCCCGACGCCACCCCGCCCCATTTAAATTTTCAGGTAAGCGGGGGCTCAGCAAAATCAGCTGTGCGCCCGCCGACCTGTCAATGGCCAATTGAGGCCATTGACAGAGTCGTTAAACTAATTAATGGACCCGCCCGGGGTGGGATGAGGCTTCATGAAGGTTTTAGTGCTTCTTGGTGGATGTCATGCTGGGCAGGCCTTAATGGGCCCGCCCATATAAAATGGCAGCGTGCCCGGGGGCCGATCAGAGGTGTGCCTCTTCAACTTCCCCCCCCGCCACCGACAGGGGGAATATTCTGCCCCAGGTGTGGTCTCACCAAGGCCCTATGTAATTACAGTAAGACATCTTTACTCCTATGTTCAAATCCTCTTGTAATAAAGGCCAACATACCACTTGCTTGTTGTGCCTGCATTTTAGCTTTCAGTGACTCATACCAAGGACACCCAAGTCCCTTTGAAGTTCAACATTTCCCAGCCTCTCACCATTTAGGAATAGGAGGGTTTTAAAGAAGGAGCGGGACAAAGGATCACAGAATCACACAGTGCAGAAGAGACCCTTCGGCCCATCGAGTCTGCACCGACACGTGAGAAACACCTGACCTACCTACCTAATCCCATTTACCAGCACTTGGCCCATAGCCTTGAATGTTACGACGTGCCAAGTGCTCATCCACAAGAGAGATGGAGAGGTGTAGGGAGGGAATTCCACAGCAACTGGGCCTCCATAGCCGAAGGCAGTGTCAGCAATGGTGGAGCGATTCAAGTTGGGGACACGGAAGACGTGCGGATTGGGGGATAACAGAGATCCCGGTGTGTTGTCAAAGCTGGAAGGGGTTACAGTGATAGGGAGGCCGTGGAAAGATTTGAAAACCTGGATGAGAATCTTAAAACTGAAGCATTGCTTGACCGGGAGCACAGAGGTAATGGGTAAACAGAACTTGATGAGCGATAGAGTGCAGGCAGCAGAGTTTTGGATGACCTCATGTTTGCGGAGAGAGCGCAATTAGGTACAAGACCAGTCAGGAGAGTGTTGGAATACTTGAAAACAATCCATGCCTACTGGGCTGAAAACCACAATGAATATGGTTGTTTCCTCATGTCAATGAAGCTAAGAAGCTGAGATGATGATTCAGCCCCTATTTTTCAGGCTTATTACTTGTTGCAATGTGAACACTTTGAGCTGTGTGTAGGAGGGAGAATCAGCGACACACTGAATATGCTTAGCTCTTTGTACTTCTGAAATTCTGGCTGTTTTCTCTTTATTCATTCCCGGGATGTGGGTGTCACAGGCTGGGCCAACATTTATTGTCCATCCCTTGTTGCCCTTGAGAAGGTGAGCTGCCTTCTTGAACCGCTGCAGTCCATGTGGTGTAGCTACACCCACAGTGCTTTATTAGGGAGGGAGCTCCAGGATTTTGACCCAGTGACACTGAATTTGAAAAACATTCCATGCCTTTCGGGCTGAAAACCACAATGAATATATTTCCATGGAATGGATATATTTCCAAGTCAGGATGGTGAGTGGGCTTGGAGGGGAACGTGCAGGTGGTGGTGTTCCCATCTATCTGCTGCCCGTGTCCCTCTAGGCGGTAGAGGTTACAGGTTTGGAAGGTGCTGTCAAAGGAGCCTTGGTGAATTCCCGCAGTGAATCTTGTAGATGGTACACACACTGCTGCCACTGTGCGTCGGCGGTGGAGGGAGTGAATGTTTGTGGATGGGGCACCAATCAAGCGGGGCTGCTTTGTCCTGGATGGTGTTGAGCTTCTTGAGTGTTGTGGGAGCTGCACTCATCTAGGCAAGTGGGGAGTATTCCATCGCACTCCTGACTTGTGCCTTGTAGATGGTGGGCAAGCGTAGGGGAGTCAGGATGTGAGTTAACATTGCATGGCTAAACTTGTAAGAACACCGGCACAAAAAAAAACAAACAAAGCAGAAATACAATTTGCTTCTACCAGAGTGAATTTTTTTGGGGGGGTGAGAAATATCCAGAAGTGTCATTATATTAAACTCTCAGCATGAAAACTGGCTGTTGTTTGGTTGAAGTGTGCATTTTTTGATTGTGTGTAATTATACAGGATTGAAGGTTTCTTGACAAGTATCATAAACATGTTACCATTTCGTAATGAGGTCAAATCACAGGCAATCTTGGAGCTGACTAAACAGGCAAAAATTCTGGTAAACATGTCACAAAATAATTTCAACAGATGAAAGTAACATGTGAGCATGGGAACAGAGGAAAAGGGGGAGGCCATTCCACCTCTCGAATCGGTTGGCCAAAATTGCCCCAAACTTAACAATTGATCTGGCATCAGTTACTATTTGCGGAAGAGAATTCCAAAAGTCTGCCGCGTTTTGCCTGAAGAAGCATTTCCTAATTTCACTCCTGAGAGGTCTAGTTCTAATTTTTAAATCCTGCCCCCTTTTTCTGAACAGAAATGGTTTATATCTCCCTCTATCTGTCCCGCTTAATATCTCTAAAACTTTGAACCAATCATCCCTCAATCTTCTAAATTACAGCGATACAACCCCTCTGTTTAACCTCTCCTCTTGGCCTGATCCTTAGAGTTCAGGTGTCATTCTGGTGAGTCTACAATGCATTCCCTCCAAGTCCGAAATACCCTTCCCCAAGGTCCGGTGCTCAAAAACTGCTGACAGTAACTCCAGGGGCAGAATTTTATGCCTTGCAGGCGATCATGCGCCAGGCCCGATCGGGTGTAAAATAGCGCGAGAGGGCATCGGGCGAGCATCCTGACATCACCGCGCACGCGCGCACTCTTCAAGTCAGCGGGCGCCCATGGGAGTCGGAGCTGCGCCCGCCATCTACTAAAAGGCCACTTCAAGGCCATTAAAAGCCCAACTGATCCAGATGTTACGTTGCCCGTGCGATTTTGCGCTCGTCGCACACGGGAAAAACGGGCAGGCGGGCATCCCACGTTCTGCAACACTTCACCCAAGGGCGGGACAAAAAGGGTCAGCAGCATTGCCAGGGTGAGTAGTGAGGAGTTCAGGAGATAGCTTGCTGCTGGTTGCTTATTTGAGCTTCATCTCTGTCCTGATCTTCAGTCTTAGCATTTCCAGGCTTCATTTCAAGACTCATTGGTGTCTCCAAGGCCCCAGGAGGATTTTGACCGTGTAGACCCTTCCAGGTATCAGACAGCCATCTCTGACCCTGGGAATGGGGATTGTGGCCTCTGCTGTGGGCCCCTCCTCTGAGGAGGAAGAGAGGGGCAGAAGGGAGAGGAGGGCGGGTGTCCCAATGCAACTTCCAGGGGAGGGACCTGTGGGAGGAGAGGCACAGACACAAGGGGCGCAGGGCCAGCAGGTAGTCCAAGGCAGAAGGGGCTGCAGAAAACACCACTATCCTGCTGCCATGGTTTACAGGCGGCGATGCAGCTACTTCAATATGTCCGAGGTACAATGCTGAATGAGGCTCCGCCTCTCCAGGGAGACTGTGACTTCCATTTGCCAGATGATTGGACTTGAGATCAGCTCAGATGGGGTGTGTGGTAACCCCATTCCAGCGGCTCTGAAGGTCACTGCGGCCCTTAACATCTATGCCTCCGGCTCTTTCCAGGGGTCAGTGGGGGATCTGTGTGGAGTGTCTCTATCAGCTGTCCACAGTTGTGTCAAGCTGATGACAGAAGCTCTGTTCAGGTGGGTATTGACTTTCATTCGTTACTGTACAGACGAGGCCAGCCAGGCAGAGCGAGCCAGTGGGTTTGCACCAATTGCTCTGTTCCCCCGTGTCCAGGGTGCTATAGACTGTACACATGTGGCCATCAAGGCGTCAGCGGGTGAGCCTGGTGCCTTCGACAACAGGAAGGGATTCCACTCCATGAACGTGCAGATAGTGTGTGACCACAGGATGCTGATTCTACAAGTCTGTGCAAGGTACCCAGGCAGCTCCCACGACACTTATATCCTTTGACACTCCCAGGTGCCGAGGGTATTCAGTGCTCCAGCCCGAGTGGATGGATGGCTGCTGGGTGAGATGGGTTATCTATTGAAGAGGTGGCTTAGGATGCCTGTCTGCCACCCAAGAGCAGAGGCTGTTGTACAATAGGAGTCATGCCTCCACAGGGGCAGTGATAGAAGGGGCCATATGTCTTCTGAAGATGCGCTTCCGATACCTGGACCAGTGGGAGCACAACAATAGCCCCCCCGGAGCGGGTGTCACTGATAGTGACATGCTGCACCCTCCACAATCTGGCACTGGCAAGCGAGAAGAGGATCTGGAAGAGGATCACTCGAGGAAGCGGATCTTGATGCAATTCCACAGGCCACGGAGGATGAATCCAGTAGTGAGACAGAAGAGGAGCACAGTGAGGAGAATGCTGAGGGTGGAGGCAGACCTCTGGATCCTTCAGGGAGGCAGGGACACCAGGGACACCTTGATCCAACGCTCCTTCAGTTAGGCTGCCAAAGATCTCCTTCCACCTCACACCGGGGCTGCCGCCTCCATCCCACGTGTCTGAAATGACCCTTTCATTTGAACCCAAAGTCCACTCAGTGCCTGTGCAATAAAGTTTAGAGCTATTCACGTCCAGCACTACACACTGGTGTACCCAGAACCAGAAAAAAAAGGTGAGCCATACTCAGGCCATTACAACAAAAATAAAATTTAAGTACTTTTCACGATAAAAAAAATTTGACATGACCATCTCTGATGTAAATTTCCACACCAGTAAACATAAACAAAACATTACACTACAGAAGATCACTGTAAACTGTCCCTCTTGTGCTCATGGTGTCTTAAACTTAAGGTTGCGAGTGCTACGTCTTGGTGCCATCCGCCCACTGGCAACAGCATTGGAGACAGCCTGCTGACCCTGGTGTCTTGTTGGCCTTGATGACCTTGGCGGTTGTCCTCTGGCCAGTAGATCTCTGCTGGCCCCACCTGGGAGGGAGCGGCCAGTGCCACAGCTGGCATCTCCCCAGTTGCTGCAGCCTCATCAAGATGTCATGGTTACTGGCAGAGGGGCAGAGTAGCTGCTGCCATCATCCAGAGCACGCTGAGCGGAGCCCGCAGAGATGACACACAACTCGTGTGCCAATGTGAGGTTGCTCTGGACCTCCCTGCTTGCCATTGATGGATGGCACCTAGCTGGGATACTGGGTGCCTCATCCATCTACCACGCTGGCACTGACCACCTGAGGTCAGTACCTGTGTGAGGGCACAACAGGACCAAGCATAACCCCAGGAACCCCTGATTCTGTCCCAGGAGCTGCCTCTCCATGAGAGCCGCCACTCTCTCAATGGAAGAGGCAGTGTGCTCGGCCCTGAGGGGCAATGCAGTGCTTATGCTTGACGTGGATTTGTCCACAACTGAGACCATGGCATGCAGACCCTCATGGACCTCCACCAGATCCTCCCGCAGATCCCGCTGGACATCCAGCATCTGCCACCTAATGGAAGACTCCAGAGGCTCACCATCTGCCTTCGACACAGCATTGTCCTGGTCTCCAGCAGTCATAGAGTCATAGAGTTATGCAGCACAGAAACAGACCCTTCGGCACACCATGTCTGTGCTGACCATCAATCCCATTTTCCAGCACTTGGCCCATAGCCCTGTATGCTCATCAAGTGTTCATCTAAATGCTTCTTAAATGTTGTGAGGGTTTCTGCCTCTACCACCCCCTCAGGCAGTGTGTTCCAGATTCCAACCACCCTCTGGGTGAAAAAATTCTTCCTCAAATCCCCTATAAGCCTTCTGCCCCTTACCTTAAATCTATGTCCCCTGGTTATTGACACCTGCACTAAAGGGGAAAGTTTCTTCCTATCCACCCTCTCTATGCCCCTCATAATTTTGTACACCTCTATCAGGTCCCCCCTCAGACTTCTCTGCTCTAAGGAAAACAACCCTAGCCTACCCAGTCTCTCTTCATAGCTGAAACGCTCCAACCCAGGCAACATCCTGGTGAATCTCCTCTGCACCCTCTCCAGTGCAATCACATCCTTCCTATAGTGTGGTGTCCAGAACTGCACACAGTACTCCAGCTGTGGCCTAATTAGCGTTTTATACATCTCCAACATAACCTCCCTGTTCTTATATTCTAAGCCTCGGCTAATAAGGGCAAGTATCCCATATGCCTTCCTAACCACTTAACCTATCTCTGCTGCTGTCTTCAGGGATCTATGGACATGTACACCAAGGTCCCTCTGATCCACTGTACTTCCTAGGGTCCTAGGTATATTCCCTTGCCTGTTAGTCCTCCTAACATGCATCACCTCACACTTCTCAGTCTTAAATTCCATTTGCCACTGCTCTGTCTATCTTACCAGTCCATCTATATCATCCTGTAATTTCCTCCTCACTATTTATGACACCACCAATTTCTATGTCATCTGTGAACTTAAGGATTATACCTCTTATATTCACATCTAAATCATTAACGTACACTATAAACAGCAAGGGTCCCAGCACCGAGCTCTGCAGTACATGGCTCATTACAGGTTTCCAATCGCAAAAACAACCTTCGACCATCACCCTCTGCCTCCTGCCACTAAGCCAATTTTGGGTCCAATTTGCCAAATTGCCCTGGACCCCATGGGCCCTTACCTTCTTGACCATTCTCCCATGTGAGACCTTGTCAAAAGCCTTACTGAATCCATGTAGACTACATCAACTGCACTGCCCTCATCTACACAACTAGTCAACTCCTCGAAAAATTCAATCAAATCTGTTAAACATGATCTCCCCTGACAAAGCCATGCTGACTATCCCTGACTAATCCCTGCCTCTCCAAGTCAAGATTAACCCTGTCCCTCAGAATTTTTTCCAATAATTTCCCTACCACTGATGTTAGATTCAATGCCCTGTAATTACCTGGTTTATCCCCATTACCCTTCTTGAATACTGATAGCACATTCACTGTCTTCCAGTCCTCTGGCCACCTCTCTTGTGGCCAGAGAGGATTTGAAAATTAGTGTCAGAGCCCCTGCAATCTCCTCCTGTGCCTCACACAGCAGCCTGGGATACATCTCATCTGGGCCTGGGGATTTATCCACTTTTAAGCCGGTTAAAACCACTAATACCTCCTCCCTTTCAAAGCTAATTTGTTCAAGTGTATCACAGTCCCCCTCCCTGATTTCTACACCTACATCGTCCTTCTCCAAAGATGAAAATCATTTAAATCCTCACCTACGTCCTCCAGCTCCAAGCACCAATTGCCACTTTGGTCCCTAATGGGCCCCACTCTTTCCCTTGTTATCCTCTTGCCCTTAATATATTTATAAAAGCCCTCGGGGATTTTTTTTTAAATCTTGCCCGCTAATGTTTTTTCATGTCCCCTCTTTGTTCTCCTAATTACTTTTTTAAATACCCACCTATACTTTCTCTACTCCTCTGGGGCTTCTGCTGTTTTCAGTCCTCTGTATCTGCCATAAGCCTCCGTTTTCTCACTTTTCGAATTCTCTATATCCCTTGACATTCAAGGTTCCCTGGACTTGTTGGTCCCGCCCTTCACCTTTACAGGAACATGTTGGTCCTGAACTCTCACTGTTTCCTTTCTTCATGACTCCCTCTGGTCTAATGTCGACTTTTCTACAAGAAGCTGCTCCCAGTCCATGTGGACCAGATCCTGTCTTATCATATTGAAATCGGCCTTTCCCCAATTCAGGACCTTAATTTCCGGTCCATCTTTGTCCTTTTCCATAACTACCTTAAATCTTACAGAGTTATGGTCACTATTCCCGAAATGCTCCCCCACTGAGACTTCTACCACTTGCCCGGCTTAATTCCGTAAGATTAGGTCCAGTACCACCCCTTCTATTGTAGGGCTTTCTACATGGCTGGCTCAGAAAGCTCTCCTGGATGCACTTTAAGAATTCCACTCCCTCTAAGACTATCCCAGTTAATATTAGGGAAGTTGAAATCCCCTACTACCCTTTTATTTTTACATCTCTCTGAGATTTGCCAACATATCTGCTCCTCTATCTCCTGCTGACTGTTTGGAGTCCTATAGTACACTCCCAGCAAAGTGATTGCCCCATTTTTGTTTTTAAGTTCTACTCATATGGCTTCATTTGAGGAACCTTCTAAGATATCATCCCTCCTTACTACAGTAATTGACTCCTTGATCAATGATCAATCGATAGCAATGCTATCTCCTCTTTTACACCCATCACTGTCATGCCTGAAGATCCTATACCTTGGAATATTGAGCTGCCAGTCCTGCCCTTGCCTCAACTATGTCTCTGTGATAGCAAAAATATCATATTCCCATATGTTAATCAACACCCTCAATTCATCTGCCTCACTTGTAAGGCTCTTTGCATTAAAATAGATGCAATTCAGCCTTGCATTATTCCCTTGTGCCCTAACAAGTCTATATTTGCTCTGCCTTCCAGACTGACTTACTTTCTCTTCTATATTTGGCTGTGCATCACCCCCTACTGTACCTCCACTCTGTATCCCATCACACTGCCAAATTAGTTTAAACCACCCCCCCACCACCAACAGCACTAGCAAACCTCCCCTCGAGGATGTAGGTCCCATTCTGATTCAGGTGCAACCTGTCTGACTTGTACAGGCCCCACTGCCCCCAGAAACAGACCCAATGATCCAGGAAACTAAAGCTCTCCCTCCTGCGCCACCTCTTCAGCCACACATTCATCCCCTCTATCCTCCTGTTCCTATACTCACCAGCAAGTGGCACAGGGAGTAATCCGGAGTCCCCCAACTGCCGGCGTCCTGGGCACACCCCACCTCCGCCTGCACCTCTAACGAGTGTGAATTGCCCTCACTGCTGTGCACCAACATTCTGACGAAGAGCTACTGCCCACCGAGGTGCTGGTATCTGCGCTGGTGTCTCGTTCAGCGAGCGGGTGTGATGCTGGTGAAGCCCGGTGGTCCTCTGGCATTGGGAATGGCTCTTCGGGGTCCTGCAAACAAGTGCGTGCTGGTGAATCTAAGGGAGAACAAAGACATGTCATTAGTTTGAGTCATCACTCTGTCGCTGTGCATGCCAGGCACCCTGGTGAGACAATGGAGATCTGCATCACAGTTCCATCGTCTTTCAATGATCAATGGGGATTTCAGTTTTGAGGCTCCCATTAATGACGAGATTACGCAAGAATGTTTGCACCATCCAAAACTCTCGCCTCTGTGCCCTGCACTCTTACCCTCGTCTGACACCCCAGCCTCTCCGCAGCTGGTTGATCAAGGTGCTTGGCGCCTCTCCAGCTCCAAGGCATCCTGGTCAGGATTTGGAGGTTTTCTGGGGCCTCTGCCTGTCTGCGACCTCTCAATGTTGTTATGGATCGTCCTCTCCTGAATGGAAGCAGGAGCATGGATGAGTCCCCTCTCTACCTGCAGCACCACTGCAGCCTGGCCAACCCCAGCTGAGGAACACCTGGCAGGGCACAACCGAGTTATGGCCCTCGAGCCGCAAGGCACTCAATCCAAGCAGCCGGGGCTCACCCCCTTGGCCAACTCCGGTGCCATTGACAGTTGGTATTCAGGCTCTAACACCCCTGAACTCCACAGGTGGGGAGGGGGACAGCCAGACCTTAACACTTCACCACACTGATCCATGCCAACCCGGTACTCACCCTTCCCGAGCGCAGGAGAGCGTTGAATCTGTTACGGCTCTGCACCCACGTGCGCCGCACAACATCGTGGCTGCTGACCTGGACTGCCACCTCCTCCCGAACTCTTTTGGTCTGGTGTGGTGGCCTCCTCCTTTCACCTCTGGGGACGAGGGTGTGTCTCCTGGCAGCCGCCTCCTCCAACAGCACCGCAGGAACGTGCCCGAAAACCGGTGAGGCGGGGGGTAGGGGGCGTGGCCGAGTGCTCACCTGACCTGCCCTCCCACCGCTCAACAGGCCCCCGCCCACCCCTGCCACAAACCCCGCCCCCGCCCGGCCCTTCCCAACCATTGGTGGGCCTGAGTTGGCCAGCCGACGTGAAATCGTATATCGTGGGCCGATCGCGGGTAGGGGGCCTGTCTCCCAACCAGTCCCGGGGCCCACCGATCACGCTCACCCACCAAGGGTAAAATTCAGGCCCAGCTATGGTCCATCCAGGGCCTTGTAGAGCTGAAGACTGACTTATTTTTCTTCAGTTCTCTGCCGGAAGGCAGGTCTTTAGCGATTGTTCGCCAAACTACAGCAATACATTGTGATTTTTTTTAACTAAGGAGAAGGTCGAGGAGGTGGGCCCCCAGTCTGCCAGAACAGGGATTGATCCCCATGCTATTGACATTGCTCTGCCCCTCATGCTATCCGTCTAACCAACTGAGCTAACATAGGCCTAACTGTACAGCCCCTTACAGCTATAGCTTCTGGCGATAGGCTAACGACCAAGTCCAGGAGAAACAAGCTACAGGAAACAGACCTAAGCCTGTGCTCTGTCTGCCTCATCCATCTCCAGACGCCGGATCGACTAAATCCAAAATCCCCTTCCTTAACCGAGCTTTTGACCATCTCTGTTGATCTCAGTTTTCATTCTCCTTGGCCGTGCCTCCCTGAGGAACCTTGCAATGTTTATCTTCATTGAAAGCATGAATATATAAGTGCAAGCAATTATCAGAATTTTAACCGCTTCCGATTGTTTTGCGACACGATAATCACACCAGTTAAATCATTTGCATCTTATTGCTCACGTTCCTACTTCAAAGGGTGTGCTTTGTAAAGAAAGAGGAATTTTTGCATTTATACGGTGACCCCTGGCATGACCTCAGGACACCTTTTCAGCCAATGAGACGATTCTGAAGTGTTGATGTCACTGTCGTAATGCAGGAAATGCGGCAGCCAATTTGCGAACAGCCAGATCCCAGAAACAGAAATGTGACGATGGCCAGGTAGTCGGTTGTTCGTGACGTTGATTGAGTGATAAATATTGGCCAGGACACCAGGGATAACTCCCCTGCTCTTCATTGAAATACTGCCAGAGAACCTTTTCCGTGAATGTGAGGAGAAACAGTTAATATCTCATTTGCAGGACAGGTTCTCCCACAGAGTATAACACTTACTCTGACCTCTTAGCTTCGATTTTGTGCTCAATTCTCTGCAGTGCGACTTGAACCCTCAACCCTTCTGACTCATTGACAAGAGTGCTGCCCACTGAGGGACAACTAACTGCCTTGAAGCTACTCCGTGATTCATCGTATTAGCTGTGTGGGTACAGGAGCTGTGCATGAGATTACTGCTCTGAACATGGAGACATTAACGGGCAAGATTTTAACTCTTTCAAACCCCATTCAGCTTGCGCAAGGTTGAAGTTGGGCCCATTGTGAGGAATGATCCCCCTGACAATCAGGGCACAGGGAAGGGGAAATTGTTGGGCGAGTGAACAACGGCGACGGGGGCAATCCAGTTTCAGCCTGAAAAATCAAACTATAAAATACCCCCAGGATGATCAATCATTCAGGTCTGAATTCCAAACAGTACAACTCAGAGCAATTGCCTGGGTTAACATTCATTAACAGCAACAAGGAAATCTCGATCAGCAATTTTCTTTTCAAAGGAGTCTAACCTGTTCTTTTATTTGCTCGGGTCTTCCATTCTCTGGATGGTCGTACCTCGGAGGTACCCCCGGAAGATGAGCTGGGGTACTCCTCAGAGATCCCCATGCACTGACTACACGGGAATTGCCTGAGAAGGTTCAAACTCTGGAACCCTCTGAAACTCCGATTTAAGTCGGAGACTCTGGATGGTTCTGACTCACGCAGCAGAATATTTACACAGGAAATTAGAAGAATTAAAACCGCTGGGTAACTATAAAGCTCATCCCCCCCTCCCCCCCGACTCCCTCTGAACTCCGTGACTACTCCTCACGGCACCCCAACTAACCCCCCCCCACCCCCCACCCCCGCGCCCCCCCCACCCACCTGACCCAACGATAATGCACAGCAGGGGGAGCACTCCAGAGGCAGCGACCCTTCACATTTCTCAGGAGGCCTGGTCATGAAGTTCTGGCAAGAAATATGGAGCTCCAGTCTTGTTTTTGTATTCATTTGCGGGATGTAGGCGTCGCTGGCTGGGCCCAGCATTTATTGCCCATCCCTAGTTGCCCCTTCAGAAGGTGGTGGTGAGCTGCCTTCTTGAACCGCTGCAGTCCATGTGGTGTAGGTACACTCACAGTGCTGTTAGGAAGGGAGTTCCAGGATTTTGACCCAGTGACAGTGAAGGAATGGCCGATATATTTCCAAGTCAGGACGGTGAGTGGCTTGGAGGGGAACTTCCAGGTGGTGGTGTTCCCCTCTATCTGCTGCCCTTGTCCTTCTAGGTGGCAGAGGTCGTGGGGTTGGAAGGTGCTATCGAAGGAGCCTTGGTGAATTCCTGCAGTGCATCTTGTAGATGGTACACGCTGCTGCTACTGTGCGTCGGTGGTGGAGGGAGTGAATGTTTGTGGATGTGGTGTCAATCAAGCGGGCTGCTTTGTCCTGGATGGTGTCAAGCTTCTTGAGTGTTGTGGGATCTGCACTCATCCAGGCAAGTGTTCCATCAGTATTCCATCACACTCCTGACTTGTGCCTTGTAGGTGGTGGACAGGCTTTGGAGAGTCAGGAAGTGAGTTATTTGCCACAGGATTCCTAGCCTTTGTAGGGTAAGTAAATCGGAGCGGAGTGAATTCCGTGGAAGATTTGGCTCATTGTGCCTTTTAAACTGATAGGTGGCCGCAAGTAATAATATTTTCTTTTAAATATACCTTTGAATTTCCACCTACAATTCCTTTTGAAATCATTGATATTATTTTGATATATTCAACTTAATTTCTGAGTAATATTTCCTTATTATGGGGCAGGTTATTGTGTTTAAGGTTGAAACCCTGACGTTGGGGTCAAATGGGAGTCCTGACCCCGCACTGTCAGGAACAGTCACCTGACAGTGATTTTTGCCTGAATTGTCCAATTAGTGGTCAGGGGGCGAGCTCGCTGGCCAATTAGAGATGGATGGTGGGCGGGCTCTCGAAGTTGCGTGGCCAATAGAAGGAACTGGAGCCTGCCGTTGCAGGTAAGGGAGGGAGAGGGTGCCTGCATCCCGATGCTCCTCTCAGCAACTTAAACAAACCTGAAATGGAAACAATGGTCACAGCTCCCAGGCCACCACTGTGTCCGCCACAAACCAAACGGTATCGCGCCATGTCATCGAGAGTATCTCCGAAGTTACACTGCCCAGTCAACTGCTTCACCTCCACTCTATACGTTGCGATTAACTCACCCAGGGCCCTTACTCGAGAGTTGAACCTAACTCTCTGCATAATTACTGATCATTTAGGCTAAAAATGTCCCTTCACGAGGTCTACTGGCTCGTTAAATGATTGGGAATTGGGCGCATTCAGTGCTGTCAGACTACGGGTGAGGTTGTGTGCCTTGCTCCCACAGACACGTGGAAGAATCGCTTTCAGTTTTTCCTCAGCTGTTAGTTCATTCACCACAAAGTAGAAACCCAGGTGCACTCTGTACTGGCTCCAGTCTTCCATGGACAAGTCATAAGGGTCGATTCTGCTGACGAGTGACATCACTGGTGAGTACACTTTTCTTTCTTCCCTTAAAAATCGAAATGCCCACATTCATGAGGTAAGGTGTAGAATCGGAGTTTTTTTATCCTCATCGCCAATTGTAATAAACTTGGGGTACCGGACAGGTTTCTTGTTAGAAGCAGTAAACTTTATTCACAGAGCTCCTGACGAAGCTACATCTTTAAACCAAGAACACAATTAGAAAGCTCCACCCCTAAGATTACCCACGCTTAGGGTTGATTCATCTGTACAGTCACATGATCCCCAAAGCAATACGAAAGGTTTTACTTTGAATCACTGCACTGTGGGTTTGGACTTGTGTGTAGGCCAGACCCGGTGAGAAGGGCAGATTTCCTTCTGTAAAGGTCATTAGTGAACCAGATGGATTTATTCTGACAATCAATTCATAGCCCATCATTAGATTCTTAATTCCAGATTTTTATTGGATTCAAATTCCACCATCAGCCATGGTGGGATTCAAACCCAAGTCCCCAGAGATTACTAGTCTAGTGACAATGCCACTATGCCAGCATCTCATTTGAATAGTGGCATGTCCAACAACACATCCTCATTATTGCACTGCAAATGGCAGCTTAGATTTTGTACTCCAGTCTCCTGAGTGAAACTTGAATGTACAACGTTGCTGACTCAGAGATGAGTGCTATCAGCTCAGCCGAGGAAGCACCTATAGTGCATTAAATCTTTCTGCTGTCCCTTCCGACATCAGGTACAGAGTCTGATGAGTAAGGGCACTTTAATGTAATTGTCAGTCCCTCCATCAATCCATCTGCACTTGACTGAGGAGTGTTGTCTCTGAAGGTTTTTTTTATAAGTCCATTAGGGTAAATTTATTTTATCACAGCTGGATTAATAGAAAATGTGTATATTATATTATTTAGGAGCCTTGTTTACTATTAAACAGTTGAGTTAGCCACATTATCGCTGGCCTTTTCTAATTGGGTTGTGCTAGAACCAGAGGTAGCGTGAACAAATATTTATTTACGCAGCGAGTTGTTGTGATCTGGAAGGCGCTGCCTGCAAGGGCGGTGGAAGCAGATTCAATAGGAACTTTCAAAACAACTGCAACAATTTGTATTTATATAGCACCGTTGAAGTAATAGAATATCGCAAAGCACTTCACAGATGAGCTAGAGAAAAACAAGGTTTGACACCAGACCACATAAGGCTATATTAGTGCAGGCGTCCAAAAGCTTGGTCAAAATATAGGTTTTTAGGATAAAGGAGGAAAGAGGGGTGGAGATGTTTGAGGGGATGTGGGGTTTAGATGTGGGGGAAGCTTTCAGAGTTCAGGGCCCAGGCCACTGAAGGCACAGTCACCAATGCCAGAGTGATTAAAATCAGGGTTCCTCAAGAGGCCAGAATTAAAGGAGCACAGGTACTTTGGAGGATTGTGGGGCTGGAGGAGATTACAGAGGTGGTGGTGGTGGTGGGGGAGCTGGGTGAGGCCATTGAAGGATTGGAAAACAAGGATGAGGATTTTAAAATGGAGGCATTTGCTGAATGGGAGCCCATGCAGGTCAGCAAGAGCTGAGATGTCCGGTGAATGGCATGAGTTAGAACTCAGGCAGCATTGATTCGACGGCATCAGTTTTACAAAGGGTTGGGAGTGGGAGGTCGGCCAGCAGTCTGCTGGGATCATCACGGGGTAATGAATGATTGAGGGTTTCAAGGATGGATGGGCTGAGACGGGGGCGAAGTCGGGTGATGTTATGAAGGTGGAGTTAGGTGTACTGAGTGGCGGTGCGAATCTGTGTTTGGAAGCTTATCTTAGGGTCTTATATGGCACCGAGGTTGTAAACGCTGTGTTTCAGCCTCCAACAATTGTCAGGGAGAGGGATGGAGTCAGGAGGATGGAGCGGGGTTTGAAGCGGGGACCGAAGACAATGGCTTCAGGCTTCTTCAAGTTTAATTGGAGGAAGTTTCTGCACATCTAGTGCTGGATGTCAGATAAGCAGTCTGATAATATAGCAACAGCGGAGGAGTCAAGAGGGATGGTGGTGAGGTTGGGTTAGGTGTCATTAGCGTTCATGTGAAAACTAACACTGTGCCTTTGGATGATGTCACCGAGGGGCAGCAAGTAGATAAGATTTAGGAGGGGGGTCAAGGATAGATCCTTGGGGAACACCAGAGGTAACACTGTGGGGACAGAAAGAGAAGCCGGGATTTTCTGGCTGTGATTAGATCGGGGAGGCGATGATGTAGTGGTATTGTCACTGGACTAGTAATCCAGAGACCCCGGTTGGTGCTCTTGGGACCCAGGTTTGAATCCCATCATGGCAGCTGGTGGAATTTGAATTCAACAAAAACCTGGAATTAAGAAACCTTATGGTAACCAGGAAACCATTGTTGATTGTTGTAAAAAACCCAACTAGTTCCTTTAGGGAAGGAAATCTGCCATCCTTACCTGGTCTGGCCTAATTGTGACTCCAGGCCCACAGCAATGTGATTAACTCTTAAATGCCCTCTGGATGGGGCAATTAGAGTTGGGCAATAAATGCTGGCCTATCCAGCGATGCCCACATCCACTGAATGAATAAAAAAGAAGAATTGGAACCAGGTGAAAGCACTCAACAGGATAACAGTGGGGAGGCGGTGTTGGAGGTCAACTGTGTCACAGGTTTGCAGACTAGACAAAGAGGGAAAGTTTTGTCACAGTCACATAGGATGTCCTTTGTGACATCTTGTGATATCAAAGGTAGGCAGGAAAGTAAATTGTGAAGAGGACATAAGGACAAGCGACATGGATAGGTTAAGTGAGTGGACAACGATCTGGCAAACGGAGTATAACGTGGGCAAATGTGAAATCATTCATTTTGGCAGGAAGAATAAAAGAGAAGTTTATTATCTAAATGGTGAAGTACTGCAGAGCTCTGACATTCAGAGGGATCTGGGTGTCCTAGTTCATGAGTCACCAATGTTAGTGTGCTGGTACAGCAAGTAATTAGGAAAGCTAATAAAATGATATAATTTATTGTGAGGGGAATTGATTACAAAAATAGGGAGGTTATGCTTCAGTTGTACAGGAGATTGGTGAGACCACTTCTGGAGTATTGTGTACAGCACTGGTCTCCTTATTTAAGGAAAGATGTAAATGTGTTAGAAGCAGTTCCGAGAAGGTTTACTAGACTAATAACTGGAATTGTCTTCTGAGGAAAGGTTGGACAGATTAGGCTTGTCTCCACTGGAGTTTAGAAGAGTGAGATGTGACTTGATTGAAACATATAAGATCCTGAGGGGTCTTGACAGGGTGGATGTGGAGAGGATGTTTCCTCTTGTGGGAGAATCTAGAACTAGGGATCACTGTTTAAAAATAAGGGGTCACTCATTTAAGACAGGGTTGAGGATAAGCTTTACCTCTCAGAGGGTCATGAGTCTTTGGAACTCTCTTCCTCAAAAGGGGGTTGAAGGAAAGTCTTTAAACATTTTTAAGGCAGAGCTAGATAGATTCTTGATTAACAAGGGGGTGAAAGGTTATCAGGGGTAGGCAGGAATGTGATGTCGAGAATACAATCGAATCAGCCATGATGTTACTGAATGGTGGAGCAGGCTCGAGGGGCCGAATGGCCTTACTCCTGCTTTTTGTTTGTATGTACAAGAGATGTTTTGGTGCTGTGACAGGTGCAGAAACCTGATTGGATCAATCAGGCATGATTGGGCAACAAATCAGGCATCAAACATGCAGTTCCGGGAATGAACTTGGGAGGCGAGACCGCATTGAAGGACTTTGGTGAGGAAAGCAAGATTGGCGATGGGGGAATGGTAGTTTGAAAGGGGGAGGTCTTGTAGTGCAGTGGGTAGCTTCCCTACCTCTGAGCCAGAAGTTCCAGTTTCGAGTCCCACTCCTGGACTTAATGGCCAAGGAAGGTGTGCTGGTGTGGCCAAACTAGTTGGTTATTAACCCATAGCCCTTCCGATTACCTGACGCAGGTGGTAAGAACAAGGTAGTATCCTGGTTAGCCAGAATCATGGAGTAGCTGCAGAGCAACAGCCTCCCCGGGTTAAAAAACTCCAAGTACAAGCTCTAGTCACAATCTCCATGGCATGTGGCCTCCTTACATTACAGGACTGTTAGAGAGAGAGAGTTTGCAAGGATAGTCAGATAAAGCTTTGGCTATTGAGGAGAGAGGTGATGATTGCAGATTAAAAGGAGAGAGACAACACCTGAAGAGAGAGAATCATGTGTAATATTGCAATTCACCAAGGCTCCTTAGACAGCACATTCCAAACCCAGCCACTACCGTCTAGAAGGACAAGGGCAGCAGACACATGGGAACACCACCTCCTGGAGGTTCCCTTCCAAATCACTCACTGGGTCAAAATCCTGGAAATCCCTCCCTAACAGCACGGTGGGTGTACCTACACCACATGGACTGCAGAGGTTCAAGAAGGCAGCTCACCACCACCTTCTCAAGGGGCAATTAGGGATGGGCAATGAACACTGGCCCAGCCAGCAAAGCCCACATCCCGTGAATGAATATTAAAAAAAAAGGGACCAGGAGGGAAAGCTGGGTGATCAGCAGTTTAGTGGGAACAGGATCAAGAGAACAGGAGGTGGGTCTCATGGACAAGATGAGCAAGAGCAGGAGGGGAGATAGGAAAAAAACTGGAGAAAGTTGAGAGTTCAGATCTAGGACATGGGGGTGCTGTAATGAAAGTTTGTCCCGGTGGGCTAGTGGAAGGGAGACAGGCAGTGAGCAGGTAGTCTCAATCTCTGCGATAAAGAAATCTGAGTCCTTCGTACTTACTGCTACTTGAAAAGGAGTCGTTTGCAGGGCTATGAATACAAAGCAGGGGCGAGTGGGATTAATTAGGTAGATCTTTCAAGAACTAGTACAGTATCTAATTGAGGTATATAAGATGCTAAAGGGAACAGACAAAGTAGATGTGGAGCAGATGTTTCCCCTTGTGGGGCATTCTAGAATGAGAGGCCATAGTTTTAGGCTAAGGGGCGGTAGATTTAAATCAGAGATGAGGAGGAATTACTTTTCTCAAAGGGTCGTGAATCTGTGGAATTCACCACCTCAGAGTGCAGTGGATGCCGGGATGCTGAATAAATTTAAGGAGGAGATAGACAGATTTTTAATTAGTAACGGGTTGAAAGGTTATGGGGAGAGGGCAGGAAATTGGAGTTGAGGCCAAAATGAGATCAGCCATGATCATAATGAATGGCAGGGCAGGCTCGAGGGGCTGAATTGCCTACTCCTGCTCCTAGTTCTTATGTTCCTCTCTTCAGGCACGATGGGTCGAATATCCTCCTTCTGGCTGAATGATTCCATGGATTTTACGAATACATCAAATACCCTCTTGCAAAAGTCGTAATGAGAACCAAATGTTCCCGAGAGCCTATTTACAGTGTCCATGCAGAGTGGTTATTAGTCATCATACACACATTTTGCATGAAAAAAGAATTGCATTCTCCGTTGCTACATACCTTTAAACATTCTTTCACACCTCACTGATGTTGAATGACACAACACAACGCAGGTATATTTTTATACTATTTACTGACCTTCACATAAATTGTGTTCATTCTTTATCTCTTAATTCTTTCATGGGATGTGGGCATCCCTGGGCAAGGCCAGCATTTGTTGCTTATCCCTAATTGCCCTTGAACTGAGTGACTTGCCATTCCAGAGGGCAGTTAAGGGTCAGCCACGTTGCTGTGGGTCTGGAGTCACATGTAGGCCAGGTAAGGATGGCAGATTTCCTTCCCTAAGGGTCATTGTTGAACCAGATGGGTTTTTATGACAATCGATGATTAGTTGTCATGGTTACCATTACCGAGACCAACTTTCACATCCACATTTATTAATTAAATTTAAATTCCATCTGCTGCCATTGTCAGATTTGGACCAGTGGCCCCCCCAGAGCCTGGGCCTCGAGATTTCCAGCCCAGTGACATTACCACGATCCCAGCCACCCCGCTTATTGTCAGAAAGTAACATTACAAGCTATTTTTTTGTACCCCCCCTAACCAATCTACACCAATTGTTTCAGTTGAAACTATGTTCTATGTTTCTCATCTTTTTCCTCAAATCCCGACCTCCATAACCTTCTCCAGCCCTCCAAGTGCTAGAAAATGGGATTAGTGCAGTCAAATCTTTGTTGACCGGCATGGACACGAGGGGCCGAATGGCCTCCTTCTGTGCTGTAAACATGTATGAATCTGACCCTCTGAGATCTCTGCTCTCTTCCGATTCTGGCCTCTTGAGCATCCTCGATTTTACTGTGCCATTATTGGTGACCATGCCTCTTCTCATGCAGTATAAATTGTTGTTCCCTTGAGATTTGGTATTCTTGTGGTTCTGTCCTGATGAGTGCAAGACAAAAAGCTTCGACACCACGTTTCTTTTTTCAGCAATCCTCAAGTTCTGTACCACCAAATGACTATTTATCTCTTTTTCCAAGCCTTTATACACTGTAAGTATTATCAGCCAATCATGGAATAATGGAAAGAACATCACAGACAAAAACAATGCCTAGTAATTTTGATACATAATTTGGAAGCGTTGTGAATTGTGAGGAGGATAGTGGAGAACTTCAAAAGGACATAGACACGTTGGGGGAATGGGCAGGCAGGTGGCAGATGAAGTTCAATGCAGAGAAATGAGAAGTGATTCATTTTGGTAGGAAGAACATAGAGAGGCAATATAAAATAAAGGGTAAAATTCTAAAGGAGACGCGGGAGCAGAGGTACCTGGGTGTGCATGTGCATAAGTCATTGAAGGTGGCAGGACATGTTGAAAGTGCGGTTCATAAAGCAGATGGTATCGTGGGCTTTATTAACGCGGGCATAGAATACAAGAGCAGGGTGGTTATGTTGAACTTGTAAAAATCATGAGTTTGGCCTCAAGTAGACTATTGGGTCCAGTTCTGGGTGTTGCACTTTAAGAAGGATGTGAAGGCATTAGAGAGGGTGCAGAAAAGATTCGAGAGAGTTGCTCCAGAGACGAGGAAAATTGGAGAAGTTAGGACATGTTTACCTGAGAGAAGAGAAGACTGAGAGGAGATTTGGACGGAGTACATAGGGAGAAATTGTATCCCCTCGTGAAGGGATCGAGAATGAGAAGGCACAGATTTAACGTAATCAGTAAAAGAAGCAAGAGTGATATGAGGAAAAACTTATTCACACAGCAGGTGGTCAAGGCTTGGAATGCACTGCCTGAGCGTGTGGTGGAGGCAGGTTCAACCGAAACATTCACAAGGAATTAGACTGTTAGGGGAGGCGTTGGCATAGTGCTATTGTCACTGGACTAGTGCTCTAGAGACCCAAGGTAATGCTCTGGGGACCTGGGTTTGAATCCCACCATAGCAGGTGATGAAATTTGAATTCAATAAAAATCTGGAATTAACAGTCTGATGATAACCATTACTGATTGTTGTAAAAACCCATCTAGTTCACTAATGCTCCTTTGGGGAAGGAAATCTGCTGTCCTTACCTGGCCTGGCCTATATGTGACTCCAGACCCCACAGCAATGTGGTTGACTCCTAAATGCCTTCTGAACAAGGGTGATTAGGGATGGGCAATTAATGCTGGCCTAGCCAACGATGCCCACTTCCCATGGATGAAAAACAACCTGAAAAGGAAGAATGTGCAGGAGAAAGCAGCAGAATGGAGTGAGCGGCTCATTCAGACAACTGGTGATGACACAATGGGTCGAATAGCCTCATTCTGCACCGTTACAATTCTGTGAGGTTATTTGTTTGGTTTATTTTGTGTTGTAGCAGTCCTGCTAAAAGTAAAAAACAAAATAGGGCGACTTGATTCGAGGATTTTGTGGTGTTTTTTCATTGTCGAATGAATAAGTGAAAATAAGTGATTTTTAAATTTCTCCATATTTAGTCAATTCGATACTTCAGCCCTGCATTGTCATTCATTCTGCAGGCAGCAGTTACACCAACCATTTATATCAGATGGACAATCTTTTAACTAAATACAATGACTATTTTCAGGGCACAAGGACCAAATGCATAAAAATGTACAATTTAGCAACGCAATAAAATACATAACATACAGCTATCAGCTGAAGGATCCAGGATTCTTTGGGACATTGAGATTTTAATGGTTGGAGAAGAGCCTGTTCCTGACTGCTGCGACTACACCGAGAACCCCAAATTTCCCCAACCTGACGTCACTTCCCCAAGCAGGGTGAAAGAGAGGGCCTGGAATTATCATAGTGGCCAATCGCTCGGGCAGGCAAAAACACAGAGGGGGAGATTCGAGGGGGTTGTGGGAAGTGGGGGATGGGAATGGGTGGAGACTGGGAGGACTGAACCTTGAGGACAGCTTTTATAGACTTGGAATAAAAAGAGAAAGTGCTGGAAAAGCTCAGCAGGTCTGGCGGCCACTGTGGAGAGGGGAGCTGGGGTAATGTTTTGTGCCGAATATGGGTCTTTTTTTTTAGAATGTCCTATTAGACTTGAAACGTTAACTCTGTTTCTCTCTCCACAGGAGCTGCCAGACCTGCTGAGTTTTTCCAGCACTTTCTGTTTTTATTTCAGATTTCCAGCATCCGCAGTTTTTTTGCTTTTATTGTATGGACTTGGTTTATATTCTCTCGAGCATAAGGGGCGATTTCATTGAAATGTTTAAGATGATTAAAAGGGCCGAAGGAGTAGATAAAAATAAATTATTTCAAATGGTAGGGGGGGGACGGTAGGGAGTTCCGACAAGGGGGCATCATCTTAAAATTAGTGCTAGGCCATTCAGAGCTGTTCACTCCCTAAGAGGGTTGGAAATCTGGAACACTCCCCCCAAAACGGTTGTAATATGCCTTTGCAGCATAGCAGCATGCCATCACTGGAAGGGAAGTGTGTCATGTGATCCAGTCTCTGTTTCACTTTGGCCTGTGAGCAGAACACAGCACAGCTCTGATGTCTTGGTCAATATTTAGCCCTTAACCAGCGTCAGAGTCAGCCGTGACTCAGCTGGTAGCACACTCACCTCCGAATCCAAAGGTTGTGAATCAGAGACAACGAGCGCATAAATTTAGACTGACTCTCCATTGCAGGTACTGAAGGAGTGCTGTGTTGTCTTTTGGATGAGAGACTAAACCAAGGCAACATCTTCTTTCTCAGGTGGACATAAAAGATCCTATGGCACTATTTTGAAGAAGAGCTTCTACCTTTGCATATCTGTGCTCGTGTGCCCAGTCTCAATAAATGAACCTACAATGTGTTTACACAATCCCTTATGACTGATTGATACTGTTATATCATCATAAAAACACAAAAAATAAACAGTTGAGGCTGCGAGTGCATTAGAAATTTTGAAACTGAGATTGAGGGATTTTTGTTAGTCAAGGGTATAAGACATAGGAGCAGAAATTAGGCCATTCGGCCCATCGAGTCTGCTCCACCATTCAATCATGGCTGATAAGTTTCTCAACCCCATTCTCCCACCTTCTCCCCGTAACCTTTGATCCCCTTACCAATCAAGAACCTATCTATCTCGGTCTTAAATACACTCAATGACCCGGCCTCCGCAGCCTTCAGTGGCAATGAATTCCATAGATTCACCACTCTCTGGCTAAAGAAGTTTCTCCTCATCTCTGTTCTAAAAGGTCTTCCCTTTACTCTGAGGCTGTGCCCTCGGGTCCTAGTCTCTCCTACTAATGGAAACATCTTCCCCACGTCCACTCTATCCAGGCCTTTCAGTATTCTGTAAGTTTCAATCAGATCCCCCCTCATCCTTCTAAACTCCATTGAGTATAGACCCAAAGTCCTCAAACGTTCCTCATATGTTAAGCCTTTCATTCCTGGGATTGTTCTCGTGAACCCTCCTCTGGACCCTCTCCAGGGCCAGCACATCCTTCCTGAGATACGGGGCCCAAAATTGCTCACAATATTCTAAATGTGGTCTGACCAGAGCCTTATAAAGCCTCAGCAGCATATCCCTGCTTTTATATTCTAGTCCTCTTGAGTATTAAGGGTTATGGATCCAAACCAGGTAAATGGAGTTAAGATACAGATCAGACATGTTCTGATTGAATGGCTGGAGGAGCTGAATGGCCTTCTCCTGTTTCTGTAATCTCACGATAGAAGAGAAAAGGGGAAAGTTCCAGAAAAGAGGGCAAAATTTATTTTGATGCCACTTTCGTACTGCACTGATGGGAATGATTATTTCTATGGTGATGTTAACAGGGAGCCATGTTTTCACGGAGTGATTAATCGTGATGATGTTTCAGGAGGCAGAACTGGACGAATGTGTTAAATCGATCCAAGCCAGATGGTCAAGTATGAAGCTACACGCAGATCCTTTTCTTGATGGCAGGTTTATTCACAGAATGCAGCGTTACAGATCTCCGCCTCCTACCTACCATCGTCCCAGTGCCCCAGCAGTTCCTTTTGTGCTCTTTTCGAAACTAATAGGAAATAAAGATAGGAGAAAAGAGCAGGAGCAGGCCATTCGGCCCCTCAAGCCTGCTCTGTCATTCAACTAGATCATGACTGATTTTTACCTCATTGCTGTTTTCTCACAATGTCCCCATATCCATTGGTATCTTTAAACCCAATTGAAGTGGCTACTTTAATGTTGTTGCAACTAAAGCAAAATCAAGGGAGACTTTATCAAATTAGAATAATGTTCCCTGGGCTGATAATGAATGGCAGCTCTTGTGGCAGCCATCGCTTGCGGAAAGCCACTAACCTGTACCGGTGGACACTGCATGCTCCCTTCCCCAGGGATGCCCAGGTGTAGCTGGGCAGGCAATGTGGCCAAATAGCCCCCTTAACCACCCCCACAGCCTGGAACCGTTGACGGCCACCTTGGCCAAGCCCGGGCCCAGGAGCAGACCCGTGAGGAGGTCCTCCCTCCCCCCCCACCCCACCCCACCCCCCCCACCCTGCAACAGGTGACCAAAGATCAGGAGCACGGGGCTGCAATCCCTTTTCACTCTTTCTGAGACAACCTAATAAACGAAAGCAACAAAATCAGGGCTAAAATAAACACAGCCCCTAAATTAGGTAAGCTGTAAAAAAAAAACAAAGATAAAGTTTAATGGAAACTTACAAACATCAAATCAAAATGTGATTAAAAGGGGTTGATAAAGCACCCCAGCAACACCCCCCCCGGAAGTGCCCACCGGGCATGGAAGGCCTTGACGGTGCCGGCAGACACCGCGTGTTCAGACACCGCGTGTTCCCTCTCCAGGGACACCCGGCCGCGAATGTTGCCGCGGAAGAGGGGCGGACAGTGGGGTGGGACTGCCCCCTCGATCGCCCGCTGCCTGGACCTGTTGATGGCCGACTTGGCCAGGCCCAGGAGCAGGTTCACAAGGAGGTCCTCCTCCTTCCCGGCCCCCAACTCCACACCGGGTGCAATCCTTTTTGAGCAAACTAAAAATAATTAACCTAATTAACTAATGAACTGCCTTTAAAGGGCTACTGTGACAAAAAAAACCCTCAAAACTTTAAAGGAAACGTAAATTAAATCAAGGTGACATTCCTGGAGCTGACGATGTACTCCAGCCCCCCTGGCGCCCGCCAGTTAGGGAAGGCCGTAAGCCTGCCAGTGGGCAACATGCGTGCTCCTTCTCCCAGGACACCCGGCTGCGAACATAGCCGCGGAAGAGGGGGCTGATAGTCGGGTTGGATGACTCCTTGACCACACGCTGGCTGGACCTCTTAATGGCCACCTTGGCCAGGCCCAGGAGCAGGCCCTCCTCCCTCCTTGCCGTCCCTCCACACCGGGCGACCAAAGTTCAGGAGCGTGGGGCTGGAGTGCAGCCAAAATTTGTGGAGCTGTCCCTTCAAGTGGCCAAAGAAAAAGGGGCTGCCACATCTGACGCTCCATATAAACATGGAACACAGACTCCTCAAGGCTGCAGGAAACACAGGCGGCCTGGGAGGCCATGAGACATCCTAATCTCCTAGTGCATGGCACTGCTGCGTGCAACACCCTCCATGTCGGGTCCCCGAGGGACAAAAGGGAGGGCTCCCTCTCAGAGAGTCCTCCCCTGGGGACCTCCCACACAGCTGGAGGCAGGACAGAAGTCTGCAGCGTGTCCGGACGCTGGACCCCGGGCGAGGAAGCGAAGGGTGTGCAAATGTGCTCAAGATACTTAATCAATCAATACTTTCCCCTCTTTACCATTAACCTTAGCAACACAATTAACACAACATTAATAGAATGCTATTAAACATGTATACAGAGCACCAATCACCACTCTCCCAGTGTCAGTGCAATTCCTAATGATTGAGTAGAGGTGACGAGATAGTCAGCTCTTTCAATCATTAAATATGAATGACAAGCCATCAGGTCGGCAGCGGGGGTGGGGTAGTGGACCGGGATGTTCTCCTACTGTAGTCTGACTGTTCTAGATGTATTTTAAAGCCATGGTTGTAAATTTTCAGGATTTGAGTTCAGAGGATATATATATATAGAATGAAGGAAAGGCTTGCATTTTTTAAAAAATTCTTTCACAGGATGTGGATGTTACTGGCTGGGCCAGCATTTATTGCCCATCCCTAATTGCCCCTTGAGAAGGTGGTGGTGAGCTGCCTTCTTGAACCGCTGCAGTCCCTGTAGTGTAGGTACACCCACCGTGCTGTTAGGGAGGGAGTTCCAGGATTTTGACCCAGCGACAGTGAAGGAACGGCCGATATATTTCCAAGTCAGGATGGTGAGTGACTTGGAGGGGGTCTTCCAGGTGGTGGAGCATTACATAGCATTTTTCACCACCTCAGCACAGCCAATGACTTGCTTTTAAAGTGTTGTCTCTATTGTCATTTGGAAACACCAGCTGAGGATAACACCCCTGCTCTTCTTCAGCATTAGTGCCACGTCCATCTGAGATAGAAGACGTAGCCTTGCTTTAATCTCTCAACCAAAAGATAACACAGCAATCCTTCAGTATCTGTAATGGAGTGTCAGTCTGAATTTATGCGATCTTGTCTCTAAGTCACAACCTTCAGATTCAGAGGTGAGTGTGTTACCAACTGAGTCACAGCCGACTCTGTGATGCTGGTTAAGGACTAAATACTGACCAGGACACCAGGCAGAACTCTTCTATTGTTCTTTGAAATAACGCCGTGGGATGTTTTACCTCCACCTGACAGGGCCTTGAAAAATAAGGACCTCTGACAATGCAATGCTGTTACAGTCCTGCTCTCTTATAGCAACCTGGATGTTGCAGCAATGTCTGCTGGCAGGGGATTCGAACCCACAGCCTTCTAGTGTCAGAGCTGACAAGGTAACCCACTGAGCAACGCCTGGCAGAGTAGTGGAGGCAAAAAATTCCATATAATTCTTTCCAGAAAATGAGGGATCAAAGGGTGCATTTGGAAAGATTAATTAAGACGGGCTGAACGGCCCAGAAGTGTTTAGAAGTATTTAGATGAGCACTCGAAATGCCATCACATACAGGGTTATAGGCCAAGTGCTGGAAAATGGGATTAGAATAAATAGGATCTCAACGGCTGGCACGGACACAATGGGCAGCAGGGCCTGTTTCTGTGCTGTATGACTCTATGGCCTCCCTCATTTGTCATTATTTTGTGATCCTATGACTTTTGGTGTGAGGGTCAACAAACCCTGCAAGGGCATCCATTAAAATGGCCAAATGAAAAATTCTGCTGTGGGATCTGCCACTCATCCCCTGAACTCCCAATCTGGCCCTCAGTACCAGAGCTTGGCAACTGGGAAACTAGTCTCCTAAAATCTGCCCTGAAAGCTATGGGATGCCTGCGGAATATGCTCTTCAATATCACTGAGGAAAGAGACCAGTAGAATGTGTGTAGCTGACACTGTGGAAGGGGTTTGTGCTGGAGCTGAATATCGGCTGAAAGCGTATTAAGTGAAATCCCTCCACTCTCCGAAACCCTCCTTGGCTGAATTGGATTCTGCAGTGGTAACGACAAAGAAACTGACAATGTTTGCTGTTATTACTCCTCTGAAACTGACAGCAACCTCTGGAGTCCACACGTGCGCAGTTAAATAGCTCAATTTTTTATAATCTACCTCAATGGCTTGGATGCGTGGTCTGATGGTACGGTAGCTAAATTTTGCTGATGACACCAAGATAGGTCAGAAAGTAAGATGTAAAGAGGAGGTAAAGTGTCTACAAAGGGATATAGATAAGTCAAGTGAGTTGGCAAAAAATTGGCAGATGGACTATAATGTGGGAAAATGGGGAATTGTCTACTTGACAGGAAGAATAGAAAAATAGTAATGGATAGAGATTGCAGAATTCGTTGGTACAGAGGGATCTGGGTGTCCTGGTACATGGATCACAGAAAGTTAGTGTGCAGGTAGAGAAAGTGATTAGGAAGGCAAATGGGAGGTTGGTATTTATTGCAAGGGGGATGGAATATATAAGTAAAGAAGTTTTACGGCAGCTGTTCAGGGTCTTGGTGAGACCACATCTGTACAGTTTTGGTGTCCTTATTTGAAAAAATGCTATAATTGCATTAGGTACAGTTCAGAGAAGGTTCAAAAGGCTGATTCCTGGGATGAAGGGATTGTCCAATGAAGAAAGGTTGAGCAGGTTGGGCCTATACCCATTGGATTTTAGAAGAATGAGAGGTGACCTTATTGAAACAGATAGGGGACGTGATAGGATAGACACCAGGAGGATGTTTCTTCTTGTGGGAGAGATTAGAACCAGGGGACACAGTTTAAGAACAAGAGGTCTCCTTTTTAAGACTGAGAATTGGATAAGTATTTTTCTCAGAGAGTCGTTAGTCTGTAGAATTCTCTCCCACAGGAAGTAGTAGAGGCTGGGTCATTGAATTTATTCAAGGCTGCGTTAGATAGATTTTTGATAGATGTGGAAGCCAAGGGTTAAGGGGAGCTGACAGGAAGGTCAGTAAGCTCAATAAGATCACCCATTGTCTTATTGAATGGTGGAACAGGCTCAAGGACCTGAATGGCCTACTTCTGCTCTGAAGTTCTATGTTTCTATGTTCCTAACTGCAGAAATCCAGGAGTTGCTGTCAGTAGTTCTGCACTTATCCAGAGGGTGCACTGTTGAAACCATCCCCCACCCCACCCCCCAGATTAACTGGTGAACAACCTCTCTGGCCCTGTAAAGCTAATTTTATATATGTTGAATATCATATTTCGCCATAAAAAAATCTACGCATTTTAAAAATAATTTTTTAAAAGTTTGTTTTTGATATTTTAGCTGCTACCTAAATCAGATGTGCATGTTATTTTGCTTTCAACAAAATTTAAAAATTAAAAGTAAAGGGATTCAGTGCTTTTAACATCCTGGTTTGCTGTCTGTGAGAATACATCAACATGATTGGCCACTTACCCTGCTTGCTGACATCACTGTCGTTGAATGCTTAGAGATCCTTTTGACTTGGCAACAGATTCAAACTAATGTCAGGAAAGAGAACATCCACACCACAAAGATCGCTCGATGGGCAAAGGGGAGCACTGTTATTCACCGCTGACTATAATATTCTGGCCTGTTTCTCTCTAAAGATCCATACATTCTTTCCAGAGTTGTTTGAGGTGCTGAATCACGCTCACACACGAAGAGTAATTAGCAATGGATTGTCACCTTCATGAGCCATTTTGGCTTCTTAATACAACCATCATGTCACAGATCCACAAGGATGTCAGGGTTATTGGAGGGGGGGAGGGGTTAGGTAGGAAAACGGAGTTAGGGCCACAATCAGATCAGCCATGATCTTATTGGATGGTAGAACAGACTTGAGGGGCCAAATGGCCTACTCCGGCTCCCGTTTTTGATGTTCTTATATTCTTATGTAAAATGAGACTGCTCAGAAGAAGGCCATTCAGTCCATCCTGCCTGTGCTAGTTCTTTTGAAGGGGCTCCCAAATTAGCCCCACTCTCCCTGCTCTTCGCCATAGCCCAGCAAATCCTCATGAAGCTCGGATTAGGAAGAATTTCCAGTGCCCCTCGTGATGTTACGGTGAAGACCTGGCCCCCTAGAAGCACCCCAAAGTGGAAATGTCAAAGCTGAAGTAAATCACAGCCAGTAATCAAGAAGAGACGGCCATAGCTTAGAAGTTGCTGGTTTTAAGGTAAAGGATTTGATGCCTTGAATTGTTGAACTTCCTCCCATAGCTTTCAAGTTTTTAACTGTGGTTTTGTTTACACTAATAGGACACTGCATCTCTCATTTCCATTAAAAAGCAAAAGTCATTTAATTCCACTGTTAGTCGTCACCTGATTCCCCACAAATACCCTTCCACAGGAATACAAGAGGAGGCCATTCAGCCTCTCCAGCTTGTTCTGCCATTCAGTTAGATCATAGCTGATCTGCACCTTAACTCCATCTACCCTCTGTAACCCTTCATACTCTTACCTACCAAAGAACCATCCTTTCCTGTGTACAGACTGACACAATCAGCGATCTATGTCTTGACATCTGGGTTTTCTGTACTTTCTCTGCTGGGGTGTTGGAATGGAACTGGTGCAGGAAGGAGTGAGAACCAGAGTGGATTTATTCACTGATCTTCTGCTCCTGCTTTAGTTGTGTCAGCATCACAGGCTAACATCCGAATTCCACTAACATTTATATGGATAGTGCTAGTCAAGCTACATATGACCTGCTGAAATGATAGTCCTGAAAATGAACAGTTTACAACTGGAAATAATCTAGAGTGGGTGTTGAAGATTTCCAACTGTGGTTAAATGTATTCCTGGAGGTTTCGTCACACGACCTGCCCCCACACCCCAGCCATTGGTCGGCCAAAACATCCATCCTTGTGATGTACTGCCTTCCTATGCCAATTGGAAAGCGAAAAGATTCATTACCCAATTGGATGATGCATGACTGTCAGCTAAATAGTATTTTTATTTTCCCATTTTCAATATTTTTGTAGCTGGTAAAGAGAAATGTTCAAAGAAAATTACAAAAAAAAACCCCAATTTTTTTTAGTGTCCTGATGTTTTTTCCCCAGGGTTGCACACAGTGGTGTCCTGGAGATTGATCTTCAATTCCGGTAGACTCCAGGACAATCCTGGAGAGTTGGCAACTCTAGGTCCCAATCCATGACTTGGCCTCAAAAATTGAGGCTGACACTCCAACACAGCACTTGAGGGGTGCTGCACTGTTGAAGGGTGCTGTCTTTCAGATGAGCCAAAACCAAGTTAAACTAGGGCCCCCTCAGATGGATGCAAAAGATCCCATACCACTATTTTGAAAATGAGTAGTATAGTTATCCCTGGTGTCCTGGCCAATTTATTCTTCAATCAAAATCAGACCATGGTCATTATACATTGATGTTTATGGGAGCTTTCTGTGCGCAAATTGGCTGCCGGGTTTCCAGCATGACAACACTGACTGCACTTCAAGAAGCATGTTATTGGTTGGAAAACACTTTGGGACGGCCTGAGATTACGAAAGGTGCTAAAGCAATGCAATTCTTCCTTTCTTCCTTCCTCCATAACCGCTTGCTGTGACCCAGAAAAGAGCTGTCTGGTTTACAGAGTTCTCGACCTGGAGTTTTCCCACCCCCCACCGCAGGATATGTGGCGGCCCAGCCAAAGGCCCAATGACTTTCGGCTGGGCCGGACCATCCCGGCAGCGGGGGCCGGAGAATCCTGCCCCTCATCTTTTTAAAACAGGCCTCCCTCATTGTCTGGACACAGCTTGGCTCGGAATGCCTGAGTCGTCTCTTACTCTTTACCGCACAACTTGCTGACAATCCCTATCCTGCGAGGCAAAGCTGACCCCGCGACTTCCGCTCAAGTGCGTTGGTCCATCCGGATCCTTCCTTTAAACACAGGGCTCCCAAAATCATGCTCTTTCTTTATCCATTCGTGGCATGTGGGCGTCGCTGGCTAGGCCAAAGTTTATTGCCCATCCCTAATTGCCCTTGTTCCGACTTGCATTGCGTAGGCCAGACCAGGTAAGGGCGGCAGGTTTCCTTCCCTAAAAGACACTGGTGGCTTTTACAACAATCGATTCATGGTCATCAGACTTTAACCATCTGCAGTGGTGGGATTTGAATCCAGCCCCCCATCTCCCCAGAGCTTTCCCCTGGGTCTCCAGCAATGTCAGTTCAGTGACAGTACCACTACACAACTGCATCCTGATTCTTCAGCCATGACTAGATATCACCTGACTGCCCTACCGAAGTCTCCTCTTCCATCATTCCTCCCTCAGCTTGACATGAGGCCAAGTCCTCTTCACTTCCCTGCCCACTGAGGGCATGCCGGTGCCGACAGAGTTAGAGAAGTCATGGGCTTCAGGGATCATTAGGAGTTTGAGGGACGAGCTTAAGACTGAAGGTATTAATGCTGGATTCTACTTGAGTGTGAATGACTTGTTGTAGACAAGTGGGTTGATTAATGTGCTTTAGATCTGGCAAATAGAACTAACGAGTTCTAATCCTGCCGTCCTTGTCATGACCTGGAAACCAGCATAAAGGAAAGTGTAGAAGGTAATTGGAGTTCTGCCTTTCATCAACTTAACTGATGTCTGACAAATATAGACTCTGACACAAACATGTCCAATCGAATGGCGCATTGGAGAAGATATCCGAGATAGGATTGATCAACTTGGATTGGTCACTAATGGATCCTGTCTCTTAAGTGGGACTTACCAAGAGCAATGGAACTGTTCAATGTCATTACTACATCCATCAAAAGTTGAAGGGGTTTACAGGACGGCTATTTTTTTTCATTATTCGTTCATGGGATGTGGGCGTCACAGGCTAGGCCAGTATTTATTGCCTATCCTTAATTGCCCTTGAGAAGGAGCTGCCTTCTTGAGCTGCTGCAGTCCATGTGGTGTAGGTACTCCCACAGTGCTCTTAGGGAGGCAGTTCCAGGATTTTGACCCAGTGGCAGTGAAGGAACAGCGATATATTTTCAAGTTTATTAGATTCTAGAGAAGACAGAATGTTTAAGGAAGTTGTTAACAATTTTTGAGGACGTATTTGAGAAAACAAAGAAAGAGAGTTAGGAGATTAAAACAGTTGAGGAAACCTGCTGCCTTGGAAACAAAAACAGAATTACCTAGAAAAACTCAGCAGGTCTGGCAGCATCGGCAGAGAAGCAAAGAGTTGATGTTTCGAGTCCTCAATTTCGAGTCGTCTCAATTTCTCTGCTCCTCTCATCCATTCTAATCTCTCTCTCTCTGAACTTACTGCACTCCGTTCTCTCAGGTCCAACCCCAACATTGTCATCAAACCCGCTGACAAGGGTGGTGCTGTTGTTGTCTGGCGCACTAACCTCTACCTCGCGGAGGCTGAGCATCAACTTGCAGACCCTTCCTCCTACCTCTCCCTGGATCATGAGCCCACCACTGAACATCAAACTATTGTTTCCAGGATTGGCACTGACCTCATCTCCTCTGGAGATCTTCCTCCCACAGCTTCCAACCTGATAGTCGCCCAACATCGGATGGCCCGCTTCTACCTCGTACCCAAAATCCACAAACAGAACTGCCCCGGTAGACCGATCATGTCAGCCTGCTCCTGCCCCATTGAACTCATTTCTCGTTATCTTGACTCCCTTCTCTCTCCCCTTGTCCAGTCCCTTCCCACCTACATCTGTGATTCTTCTGACACCTTACGTCACATCAACAATTTCCAGTTCCCTGGCCCCAACTGCTTCCTCTTCACCATGGACGTCCAATCCCTCTACACCTCTATCCCTCACCAGGTTGGTGTGAGGACCCTTAGCGTCTTCCTCAAACAGAGGCCCGAACAATCCTCATCCACCACTACTCTCCTCCGTCTGGCTGAACTTGTTCTCACACTGAACAATTTCTCCTTCAACTCCTCTCACTTCCTCCAAATAAAAGGTGTGTCTATGGGTACCCGCATGGGCCCCAGCTATGCCTGTCTCTTTATGGGGTATGTGGAACATTCCTTGTTCCAGTCCTACTCCGGCCCCCTCCCACAACTCTTTCTCCGGTACATTGATGATTACTTTGGTGCTGCTTCATGCTCTCATCGGGACTTGGAAAAATTTATTAATTTTGCTTCCAATCTCCACCCCTCCATCATTTTCACATGGTCCATCTCTGACACTTCCCTTCCCTTCCTTGACCTCTCTGTCTCAATCTCTGGTGATAGACCAATATCCATTACAAGCCTACCGACTCCCACAGCTACCTCGACTACAGCTCCTCACACCCCGCTTCCTGTAAGGACTCAATCCCATTCTCTCGGTTCCTTCGCCTCCGTTGCATCTGTTCTGATGATGCTACATTCAAAAACAGTTCCTCTGACATGTCCTCCTTCTTCCTTAAGCGAGGTTTTCCACCCACGGTCATTGACAGGGCTCTCAACCATGTCTGGCCCATCTCCCGCGCATCCACCCTCACGCCTTCTCCTCCCTCCCAGAAACATGATAGGGTCCCCCTTGTCCTCACTTATCACCCCACCAGCCTCCGCATTCAAAGGATCATCCTCCGCCATTTCTGCCAACTCCAGCATGATGCCACCACAAAACGCATCTTCCCTTCACCCCCCTGGCGGCATTCCATAGGGATCGTTCCCTCCGGGACACCCTGGTCCACTCCTCCATCACTCCCTACTCCTCAACCCCCTCCTATGGCACCACCCCATGCCCATGTAAAAGATGCAACACCTGCCCCTTCGTTTCTTCTCTCCTCACCGTCCAAGGGCCCAAACACTCCATTCAAGTGAAGCAGCATTTCACTTGCATTTCCCCCAACTTAGTCTACTGTATTCGTTGCTCCCAATGCGGTCTCCTCTACATTGGAGAGACCAAACGTAAACTGGGCGACCGCTTTGCAGAACACCTTCGGTCTGTCCACAAGAATGACCCAAACCTCCCTTTCGCTTGCCATTTTAACTCTCTACCCTGCTCTCTTGCCCACATGTCTGTCCTTGGCCTGCTGCATTGTTCCAGTGAAGCCCAACGCAAACTGGAGGAACAACACCTCATCTTCCAACTAGGCACTTTACAACCTTCCGGACTGAATATTGAATTCAATAACTTTAGATCATGAACTCCCTCCTCCATCCCCACCTCCTTTCTGTTTCTTCCCCCATCCTTTTGTTTTTTCCAATAATTAATATAGATTTTTCTTTTCCCACCTATTTCCATTATTTTTAAATCTCTTATGCCCTGCTAGTCTTTCCACCCCACCCCCACTAGAGTTGTGCCTTGAGTGCCCTACCATCCATTCTTAATTAGCACATTCATTTAGATAATATCACCAACTTCAACACCTCTGTGTTCTTTTGTTCTTTTGTCTATGACATCTTTTGATTATCTGCTCCTATCACTGCTTGCTTGTTTCTACAACCACACCACCCCCCGCCACTTCTCTCCCCCCACCCAACCACGCACCTTAAAGCAGCTTATATTTCACCCCTCTCCTTATATTCACTCAGTTCTGTTGAAGGGTCATGAGGACTCGAAACGTCAACTCTTTTCTTCTCCGCTGATGCTGCCAGACCTGCTGAGTTTTTCCAGATAATTCTGTTTTTGTTTTGGATTTCCAGCATCCGCAGTTTTTTGTTTTTATCTGCTGCCTTGGAAGCCTACTGGCATTGGCCACGGATTTATTTGGGCTAGTATTTGGAGTCTCGCAATCTTCCTATTAACTGGTCAATATTTATCCCTTGACCAAAATCAAATCATCTGGTCGTTAATATGTTGCTATTTGTTGGAGCTTTCTGTGTGCAAGTTGGCTGCCACATTCCCTGCTTTACAGCAGTGATTACACTTCAAGAGCACTTCACTGACTGTAAAGAACAAAAATGGCACCTTGAGTTTATATATTGCTTCCAGACTCTTCACAGGAGCATTATCAAATAAAATTTGACCCCGAACCACATAAGGAGAATTTTGGGCAGTTGGACAGAAGCTTGGTCAAAGAGGTAGGGTTTTAAGGAGCGTGGCAAAAATCAAATATTTACCTCGGAGTTCGGGAACTCCAGTTCCGAGTGGGCCTTAGGACTTCTGCATATGCACTGAACAGAAAGAAGAAAAGGGAAACATGTGTGAAACTGCAGGTCAGGTGACCTGAAGAGGAGCAGACGAGGTGTCCCAGGGAGCAGGACAATGGGGGGTGGGGGAAGGTTGTCTCAAACAAAGAGCAAGACCCCAAACCAGGGAGTGGGGCAGAATCAGGTCCCAGAAGGAATACCTGCACCCCGGCCCTCATCCTTTCTCCTCCCTCCCAGAACCATGACAGGGTCTCCCTTGTTCTCACTTTTCACCCAACAGCCTCCACAATCAAAGGATCATCCTCCGCCATTTCCACCAGCTGCAGCATGATGCCACCACCAAACACATCTTCCCTTCACCCCAGCACCACCGCACCCCCCACTCCCCCCCCACCCCCCCGCCAACCCCCCGTCGATATTCTATAGCAAGTGTTCCCTCCAGGACACCCTCATCCACACCTCCATAACCCCCAGCTTCTCATCCCTTTCTCACTGCACCTTCCCATGCAATCGCAGAAGGTGCAACACCTGCCCCTTTACTGAAGCAGCGCTCCACTTGCACCTCCTTCAGTCTACTGCATTCGCTGCTCAAAATGCAGTCTCCTTTACATTGGGGAGACTAAACGCAGACTGGGTGGCTGCTTTGTGGAACACCTTCGGTCTGTCCGCAAGCATGACTCTGACCTTCCTGTCTCTTGCCATTTCAATTCACTCTCTTGCTCTCATGCCCACATTTGTGTCCTTGGCCTGGTACAATGTTGCAGTGAAGCCTAATACAAATTAGGGGAACAGCATCTCATCTTACAATTAGGCACTTTACAGCCTTCTGGACTTAACATTGAGTGAAAAAATTTCAGGCCATGAACTCTGTCCTCCATTTTGACCTTTTAAATCATTTTCCCCAACTCCCTCCCCATACATGGCTATCTGTAACTTGTTCTGATGTTTTGCTTTCACAGAGTAGATGACCTTCATTCTGCTATTAACCCATTCTGCTGTCTTTATGCCACTATTAGCACCTTCTTTAGTCTTTAACACCACCATAACATTCCCTTTGTCTTGTGGCAATGACATCTTTGTGCAATCTTCCCTTTGTGCTCACCTACCTTCTATTTTGTATAAAATCCATCACATTTCTGCCTCTCTTCAGCTCCGAAGAAGAGTCATATGGATTTTTTTTTATTGGTTCATGGGATGAGGGTGTCACTGGCATTTTATGCCCATTCCTAATTGCCCCTGCTTAGAGGGCATTTAAGAGTCAACCACATTGCTGTGGGTCGGGAGTCACATGTAAGCCAGAGCAGGTAAAGACAGCAGATTTCCTTTCCTAAAGGACATTAGTGAACCAGATGGGTTTTTATGACAATTGTTTCATGGTCATCAGACTTTTAATTCCAGATTTTTTATTGAATTAAAATTTTAACCATCTGCCTTGGTGGGGTTTGAACTCAGGCCCCCAGAGCATTACTCTGGGTCTCTGGAATAGTAGTCCAGCAACAATACCACTATGCTGCCACCCCATCCCCATTAGCTCTGTTTCTCCCCCCATAGACCTGCTGAATTTTACCACCATTTTCTGCTTTCATTTCAGATTTGCAGCATTCACAGTATTTTGCATTTATTATCCCCAGAAGAAGGTCCCAGGCCAGAGATCAGGAACATCCTATTAAACGAAGTTGAGAGAAAGGAGCAGAGCAATAGCATCTGAATTAAAGGGAGAGGGTTGCAGGGAGCAGTCTTGAAGCAAAGTCAACGTGAGGGAAGCCCTGAAGATCCGAGAGGGCAGCCCAAGGTTGGTGACTCGGTGCTGCAGGCCGTAAGGGCAAAGGTACCCTTTCGGGCAAAGGTGTAAAGGTGTTCTGCTTGGCACGGCCGAGGTTCAGAATTTGTGCTTGGAAGGTGAAGCTTGAGTGTGCACGGAGATCCAGGGGAGAGGAAAGTCAGAAGGCGGGATTGAAACCCTGGAAGTGGATCCCTGTTGAAGCCGTCCAGGTGTGAGTGACGTTTGGGAGAGAATTCCAAGGCGAGTTCTTCAAAGGTGGAGATTGGAAACCCTCGTGAGAAAGACAGGGTTTCAGTGTTTGGCTCCCGGTGTGACAAGAATCTCGGTGGGTCGTTGAGAAATCCATAGAATCAGCTTTGGTTGCATCTGTCATTCATGTGGTGTGTCTGTTCACAGTTCACCAGTTGGTTCACATGTTTCGCAAACTTACCCAGAATATTAGAGTGTAAGATAGATACAGTGAATTGTTTTATCTTTCCGAATTTATACATGTCTGTAAGAGATAGCTGGAGTGAAGGGACAGTGAATATTTGGATCTTTTCCTTGTGTTTGAACTCAGAACTTTCCAACCTTTTTATCTAGTATAATATAGTTCATTTTTCTTGTTTAATAAATATTTTACTCTTTGTGTTAAAAGATCATCAGTAGACTCCTGTGACTTTGTTCAGTAATTTACCTCCGTGGTTTCTCCCAAAATAAATGAAAGTTAGGATCTATCAAGCCAGGTTTCACTCTGACTTGTTCAGTGTTAACATCAGCTGGGATCATAATAGGAATCTCTTCAAGAAACAGGGAGGTATAGAGAGGCAGAGATGCTTAGGGAGCATGGTTCAGATCTTGGGGCTTGGCCGCTGATGGCCTGGCTGCTGATGATGCGGACGCTATGGTGGAAAGGCCAAAAATCGATTTCACGACGTCGTGAAACCGGTTTGCGATCGTCCGCTCCACCTGCCAATAGTGGGCTGCATTTCCTGCCACTGGACATCAGGAACCTCATTGTAATACCTCAGCATATCATTATAAGGCCAGCATCCTGGACTAATTCCCCCCACAATACCAACCCCCCAGCCACCCCCCGCTGGATCGTCCACCTGAGTCAGCGGGAAAACACTCCAACATGTTTCACAATGGCACAGAAGCGACGTGCTCCTGATAGGCTACACTTCACTCAGGACTTCAAGGGTTGTTTGCCCACCTTGCTTCGAGCAGCACTCGCAGTCATCAGCGCCAGGCTTCACAGACAGCACCACATCACTTTTAGGAAGGCTTACAGGCAGGTCTCTACCTACCGGATCAGCCACATGTGGGTAGCTTTTCGATGGCTGCAGGGCTAAGGCTTGCTTGGGGAAGGAGGGGTGAGTGGTCTCAGGCAAGGGACGAGGCTGCAGGGCGAGGGCTGTACTGGAGAAGGAGGGTATCCCAGGGTGTGTAGGGGGCACACGTTGATCTGTGCAAGTGGCCTCAAGAGGGTGAGGGCTGAGGAGGCAGCCTCCACAGGAGATGAGGCCAGATGGAGATGTGAGGGTGTGTGTGTGAGAGAGAGAGTGAGCGGTGATGTCCCTTGAGCTGGCAGTGAGTGAGATGCCAATGAATGTGTGATGGGCTTGAGTGTGTGAGTTCAGAGTGATGAGATGGTTGCCATATCCAGGCGGCACAGATGAGATCATTCATCCCCTACCTGGATTGGATGGCCAATCTCTTCTGTGCAACATTGCCACTGATCACTGCTGTCACTGGCTGCCATGCTGGATTAGTGATGTCGCTGCCCGTCTTGCGGCCAGAGCCGGGGCAGGGGACATCATGGTGGGCCTCCACTGTGTCCAAATGGCATCCCAGTGACGCGTCATTAAACCGGGGGGCTGCTGTCTTTTTGCCTTTCGTGGGCATCTTCCCTGTAGTGGTCGTGGGCTGGGACCACTGAGAGGTGTGTGTGTGTGCAGCTGGATGTTGAATATGGCGCCCGGCATGATGAAGCGGTGAGGTAGAAGCGGATGGGTGAATGAGAGCCTGCCCGCCACGGAAACGACACATTTGCCGGGAATGCATAATTAATGTGGCGGGTTTGGGACAATACGATGTGAAATCCTGCTAATGCAGTGCTTTTGTGTCCATATGGCTTCAGAGCTGATGTTAATACTGGACAAGTCAGATCCCAGAGTGAAACATGGCTTGATTGACCCTAATTTTTAATTATTTTTGTAGAAACCCATGGAGGTAAGTTACTGAACAAAGTCACAGGAGTCAGCTGTTGAACTTTTAACACAGAATAAAACATTTATTAAACAAGAAAAATGAACTGAATTACACCAGACAAAACAGCTGAAAAGATCTCAACTAACACGCAAGGAAATGATTCAAATATTTACTGTTCATTCACCTCCAGCTACCTCTTACAGGTAGATACAACTTGGGAAAGATAAAACAATTAAAATTGAGGTTGCTCAAGAAGCAAGGAGTTTTGAGGGTTATGGGGCTGGAGGAGGATACAGAGGTCGAGAGGGGTGAAGTCACGGAGGGGCTTGAAAACAAGGCTTTGATTTTTAAAATCATCCTATTGGGGACATCCAAAGGTCAAGAAAGGCTCTATGTAAATGCAAGTCCTTTCTTTTTATTAACGTACAGCAGACATGGGCACAATGCCAGTTACCTCCCTCTAAGCTCCATATCCCTGTTACATTTTTGTTTATGATATTCAGGCCCTGAGATTAAAGTTTCTTGGCTCCTAAACCAAGATTAGTTATCTCTTTACCCTCCATCGATCTACATCATGCTTCTTAATTTGCACTCCCATCTCCTCTCAATCAAGAGTCCTCTGTGCCCCACCCTGTGATATTCTCCCAGAATCACCAGTAAACCTCCCCTGGGCAGGTGTACATCATTTAGTGCTGGAGTATGAAAAGCGATGCCTTGATAGAATTGGTGAGACAACGGTTTCTTTATGCTTGTTTGGTAGTACAGAACTTGAGTATTGATGAAAAAAGAGACATGTTTTGCACTGATCAGGACACTCGCAAGAATACCAATATAAGGAGGAAAACAACAATTTATACTGCATGTGAAGAGAGTGCTGATTGGTTGGCAAGTGGCATTGCCATGGAGAATGCATCACTGATGGTGACTGACACTTAACTGCCAAGCATTGTTTGATGAGATATGGGCATCACCTGCAAGGCCAGCATTTATTACCCATTCTTAATTGCCCTTGAGAAGGTGATGGTGAGCTGCCTTCTTGAACTGCTGCAGTCCATGTGATGTAGGTACACCCACAGTGCTGTTAAGAAGGGAGTTCCAGGATTTTGACCCAGCAACAGTGAAGGAACAGTGATATATTTCCAAGTAAGGATGGTGTGTGACTTGAAGTAGAACTTGCAGACGGTGGTGTTCACATATATGTGCTGCCCTTGTTGCAAGTTTGGAAGGTGCTGTTGAAGGAGCCTTAGCCAGTTAATGCATGCATCTTGTAGATGGTACACATTGCTGCCACTGTGCATCAGTGGTGGAGGGAGTGAAAATTTCAGATGGTGAATGGGGTTCCAATCTAGTATTCCTGGAATCTGTCAAGCTTCTTGAGTGCTTTTGGAGCTGCATTCTCTAGGCAAGTGGAGAACATTCCATCACACTCCTGACTTGTGCCTTGTAGATGGTGGACAGGCTTTGGAGAGCCAGGAGGTGTTTTGTTCTGCAGAATTCCCAGCCTCTGACCTGCTCTTGTAGCCACACTATTTATATAGCTGGTCTAGTTAGGTTTGATGAATGGTAATCCCCAGGATGTTGATGGTGGGGATTTCAATGATATTAATGCCATTGAATATCAAGGGGAGGTCTTTAGATTCTCTCTTGTTGGAGCAGGTCATTGCCTGGCACGTGTGTGGTGCAAATGTTACTTGCCACTTATTAGCCCAAGCCTAGATATTGTCCAGGTCTTGCTGCATATGGGCACGGACTGCTTCAGTATCTGAGGAATTGCGAATAGTGCTGCACATTGTGCAATCATCAGCGAATATCCCTACTCTGACCTTATGGCAGAGGGACGGTCATTCATGAAACAGCTGAAGATGGTTGGACCTAGGATACTACCCTAAGGAACTTCTTCAGCAATATCCTGGAGTTGAGATGATTGACCTCCAGCAACCACAACCACCTTCCTTTGTGCTAGGTACATCTCCAACCAGTGGAGAGTTATCCAGTGATTCCTGATCCTGTTAACCTCAGCATGTTAGGGCTCCTTGATGTCATACTCGGTCAAATGCTGATGTTAGGGGCAGTCATTCACCTCAACCCTGGATTTGAAGGTTCTATGTTCGCTTTGCACAGAGTCTTCATCTTTTTGATGAATTTAGGAGAATTACATTAATTAGAAGCATTGACTTTTACATGGGACTTTGTAAATGTAGCTAAGCAATGGTGGGAGATTTTTCAATAATGGTGATCATTTGGAGGCTGCAAAAGCTCACTATCATGGAGATGATTCCTGGTATTATCAACATGGTCTTGGAGTTGTAAAAGGAGCTATATAGAACTGCTAATCTTTCTTTTCAACATCCGATGGGAATGCAAGGCCTAATCTGCCTAATCCTGGATTCCCCCAAGATTTTTCAATGGGCAATGTAAGAGATAGAGCCTTCTGCCCACTTCAATCAAGAGCAGGAGTACAGGGATCCCATGGACATAGATGTCTAGAGCAGAAGGTCCAGCATACCTTCAGCAATATGGCAGCCGCGCCTCCAGCTGCCTAGGTCCAAAGCTCCAGAATTCCCTTTCTAAACCTCTCCAACTCTCTCTTTTCCTTTCAGATGGTTCTTAAAGCTTACTTCGTATGCCAAACATTCAATCACTTGTTCTGATGTGTCCTTTTGTGGCTCGGCGTCAATCAAACCTCCTTTAAAACACCTTTGCCATGTTTGAGCATGTCAAAGGTGCTATATAAGTGCAAGTTCTAGTTGCTGTTTAATACCATTTGTCAAACCATTATGCCAATTGGAAGCAAGTACAATGGTTGCTTCATTGATGGCTGAAGGCCGACCTCACCATTTCAGGCCGGATCATGACCTTGAGCACTGAAGATAAGAAATACTATTTAAAGATTTTATGGCTCACATAAAGGAAGAAATGTTTCCCTTTTTGCTATGAGAGTTTCAGGCAATACCCCCAAATCAGCTCACTCATTTAACGATGGCCATCTGAGTTCTGCCTGAATTGATATTTCCCAGCAGAGCTGTTTAAATTAAAACTTTTTAAAAGTCGCGCATTTATATAGCATCTGTCACGACCTCAAGGATATCCTAGAGCACTTTGCAGCCAGTGAAGTGCTATTGAAGTGTAATCAGTGTTGCACTGTAGGAAAATGCAGCAGCCTACTTGTGCACAGTAAGCTCCCACAAACAGCACCATGTGACCGAGCAGATGATCTGTTTTCTTTTGGTCAAGTTGGTCAAGGGATCAAGATTGGACAGGGCACCGGGGATGTCGCCCAGTGCCTCTTTGAAATTGTGCCGCAGCAACATTTGCATCCACTTGAGAGGCAGGCTGGGCCTCTGTTTAATATCACATCTGAAAGACAGCACCTCCGACAAAGCAGCAGTCCCTCAGTGCTGCACTGAGAGTGTCAGCCGAGATTTTATGCTCAAGTCTCTGGACTTGACCCCATTTACTTTTGACTAAATTAAGAGACCCCCCCCCCCCTCCCCCCCGCACCACGAACTTTACAAGGTCAGGAACAGAGAGTCCTGAGCAAGTGCACCTTGGTACACGTACTGGTATATTACCGTGCAGCTTCTGACCAACATGTGCTTTATTGTCATGCCACAGTTAGAAAGCTGGAGACTTTTCAGTGATATGTTGGATGCCAATTTGAAACTTAACCCCACTAAGTCACAATAATTTCCAATGTTAAACCGAATGTTGTGATACTGGTATTAAGTAAAGCCTTGCTGTGATGCAGTTAAGCTACAATTGTGCCAATCTAGAATATATGTGACCAAGTTGTTATATTTCTCAACGCTTATGTCTCATGGCATCAGGTCGAACAGGGACAAGGAAACCTCTTGCTGATTACCACGTCAGCTGCTGAATCGGTGCTCCTCCATGTTGAACACCACTTGGAGGAAGCACTGAGGGTGGCAAGGGCACAGAATGTACTCTGGGCGGGGGACTTCAATGTCCATCACCAAGAGTGGCTCGGTAGTACCACTACTGACCAAGCTGGCTGAGGCTTAAATGGCATAGCTGCTAGGTTGGGTCTGCAGCACGTGGTGAGGGAACAACACACTGCCGCAGATGCATCTGTATATGACAGTATCAGTAGGAGTGACCACCGCACATTCGTTGTGGAGACGAAGTCCCGCTTTCACATTGAGGATACCCTCCATCGTGTTGTGTGGCACTAGCACCGTGCTAAATGGGATAGATTTTGAACAGATCAGGCAACTCAAGACTGGACATCCATGAGGTGCTGTGGGCCATCAGCAGCAGCAGAATTGTACTCGAACACAATCTGTAACCTCATGGCCCAGCATATCCCCCACTCTACCATTACCATCAAGCCAGGGGATCAACCTTAGTTCAATGAAGAGTGCAGGAGGGCATACCAGGAGCAGCACCAGGCATACCTAAAAATGAGGTGTCAACCTGGCGAAGCTATAACACAGGAATACTTGCATGTCAAACAGTATAAGCAGCAAGTCATAGACAGGGCTAAGCGATCCCACAACCAACAGATCAGATCTAAGCTCTGCAGTCCTGTCACATCCAGTCGTGAATGGTGGTGGACAAATAAACAACTCACTGGAGGAGGAGGGTCCACAAATATCCCCATCGTCAATGATAGAGGAGCCCAGCACATCAGTTTCATTTGCTACAATCTTCAGCCAGAAGTGCCGAGTGGATGATACATCTTGGTCTCCTCCAGAGGTCCCCAGTACCACAGATGCCAGTCTTCAGCCAATTTGATTAATTCCACATGATATAAAGAAAAGGCTGAAGGCACTGGAAATTGCAAAGGCTATGGGCCCTGACAATATTCCAGCAATAGTACTGAAGACTTGGGCTCTAACACTTGCTGTGGCCTTAGCTAAGCTCTTCCAGTACAGCTACAAAACTGGCATCTACAAACTTGGCTCCAAACACTCAGCACAGCTCCTGCTGCAAACACTCAGCACAGCTCCTGCTCCAAACACTCATGGTATATGGAAAATTGCCCAGGTATGTCCTGTACACAAAATGGAGGATGAATCTAACCCAACCAATTACCACCCATCAGTCTACTCTCGATCATCAGTTAAGTACTGGAAGAGGTCAGAAACAGTGCTATCAAGTGGCACTCGCTTAGCAATAACCTGCTCACTGATGTCCAGTTGAGGTTACACCAGAGTCACTTAGCTCCTGACCTCATTACAGCCTTGGTGCAGACATAGACAAAAGAGCTGAACTCCTGAGGTGAGCCCGAGCAATTCACACCACAAAAGTGTCAGGCAATGACCATCTCCACGAGAGAGAATCTAACCATCGCTCCTGGACGTTCAATGGAATTACTATCACTGAATCCCCCATTTTCAACATCATGGGGGTTACCGTTGACCGGAAATTGAACTGGACTAGCCATATAAATACTGTGGCTACAAGTGCAAGTCAGTGGTTAGGAATCGTGCGATGGATAACTCAACTCCTGACTCCTCAAAGCCTGTCCACCATCTATAAGGCACAAGTCAGGAGTGTGATGGAATACTCCCTACTTGCCTGGATGAGTGCAGCTCCCACAACACTGAAGAAGCTTGACACCGTCCAGGACAAAGCAGCCCGCTTGATTGGCACCAGAACCACAAACCTTCACTCCCTCCACTACCAATGCACAGTAGCAGCAGTGTGTACCATCTACAAGATGCACTGCAGCAAGTCACCAAAGCTCCTTCGACAGCACCTTCCAAACCCACGACCACTACAATCTAGAAGGACAAGGGCAGCAAATAGATGAGAACACCACCTCCTGGAAGTTCCCCTCCAAGTCACTCACCACCCTGCCTTGGAAATATATCGCCGTTCCTTCACTGTCACTGGGTCAAAACCCTGGAACTCCCTCCCTAACAGCACTGTGGGTGTACCTACACCAAACAGACTGCAGCGGCTCAAGGGCAACTAGGGATGAGTAATAATGCTGGCCCAGCCAGCGAAACCCACATCCCGTGAATGCATAAAATAAAAAAAAAACGTTTTGGCTCCCTTTATGCTACATTTTGAGGCAGGGTTGACAGGAACATTCTCTGGTCAGGTAACTCTGTGATTGCGCGCAGTGGGAGAGCGTGGATTTCAAAATTAACTTGTTTAAAAGCCAGCCGCCTACTTCTTAGCTAAAAATTTAGCCTCAGAAACTTAACTTTTACATAACTATATACGTTAAGCCTGAGTGTCATCATTATAGGATTAGTGCTACATACCTGACTTCACAACCTATCACTATCACAGTGGGGTGGCTGTCAGCTCACAATTTGATTGACAGCTCCGGACACTTATAAAGTCTTTGAAGGGGGCCATAACGTTGTAAGGGATTAAATGGCTGAAGGAATTTAAATGCAACGCATGGGTTTAATAGTGAATTCATGAATAGACACTTAGAACTTTATTTATTTTCCCCTCAGCATGGGTCCTGAGGTGTTCCCGTGGTGGATACTAGGTAAGTTGACATGGAAGGTGTAAGGGCAAAGGTTGGTGGGGGCTTGGGTTGGCATGAATTGGCACTTATTTGGCACAGGGTCTATAAAAGCCATGGGGGTGGGTGGAGGGCTATGCATTGGCATGGTGGATATGATGGTTAATGGGGTGGGTAGAGGGGCATATGGTGACTTGGAGGGTTATAGGGGCCACAGGGGTGTGTGGAGAGCACATAGCGACATGAGTTGGTAGTGAACGGGGCACGGGGAGTGTGTGGAGGTTGATGGGGTGCGTAGGGTGAGTGCTAGAGGACTGCTTTTATTTTGTTGATTTATTTTTGCAGCTGAGACAAAGAGACACATCACCCAGGCCAGCCTTTCCCCCAGCCCACGCCTCCACACCCGGCAGCCTTGTGCTGCCTGCAAACTGTTTCTGATTTCCATTACACCTGTCGCCCCCCCACCACCCGCACCCCCCCCACCCCCCGCCCCAGGAATGAAAATCCGAATATCCGGGGCAGTTTATCAGGAGTCAGGTTCGTGGAGCCAGGAATTCTCCTGACTCTGAGCTCCTGGCCTGGGAGTAAAAGGCTTCCAAAGATGGGCTAAATCAGGCATTAATGATGGGTTCCAATCCAATTTTCCCATGCATCCATGTTAGAAATGGAGCAGCTAAAGTTCCATCTAATCCTCTGAGATTAATGCCATTTAGATATTGGGATTTTAGATACATATTTTAGTGAATTTCACACTCATATGCACATACAAATTGGGAACATAAGTAGGCCACTTGGCTCCTCGTGCCTGTTTCGCCGTTCAATAAGATCAGGGCCGATCTGACTGTGGCCTCAAACCTACTTTCTGCCCGCCCCCTGATAACCCTTGACTCCGTTAGTTAAGAATGTAGCTACCAAAAACAACAACAACTTGTATTTACATAGCGCCTTTAATGTAGTAAAAAGGCCCAAGGCACTTTACAGGAACGTGATCAAGAGAAGTAAAACCTGACATAATAAGCAGATGCTGCTCCCTTTGAAATTTGGTATTCTTGCATCTGTCCTGATCAGTGCACAATGAAAAGCTTTGACAGCATGTCTGTTTTTTCAGGGGTACTCAAGTTCTGTACTACCAAGCGACCACTGATAAGGAGACATTCGATCAGGTGATCAAAGGTTTGGTCTTTGTGGTAGGCTTTAAGGAGCAATATAAAGGAGGAGAAACAGTAGGACGGGCAGATAGGCAGAGAGGTTTAGGGAGGGAATCTTCAAACCTTAGGTCAAAATAGCTGAAGGCACAGCCACTAAGGATAGAGTGACGTAAACTGAAAGAATAACAAAATTCTAAGGAGCTGGAAATGTTGCGCGACTGATTCAGCGTTAACTGTTAAGAGAGATAAAGCTGAAAACACTGTCTGTAATATGTTAGCTACGTGTGAAGCCAAATTAGATGTTGCTTACTATTATACGGATGTAACATGTCTAGTCATATAATTATGCAACATGACCTATGCAGATGATGTGACAACAAAGGTGCAAAAATAACAGGTGAGAACTTTTGAAATGAGGTTGCAGTTTTGAGAAATGGAACTTCTATATTCCTGTTCTTGATATGAAAAAGCAGGCAGCAACCACTGCAGATACCTTCAATAAAGTGTGTGTCAGTCTTATTTCTGGAGTGAGCTCTTCATTGAACATAAGGTAGTCAGAAATGCTTGTCACGGGGATCAAACACCTGTAAATTGGAATACAAGGGAAGGATCAAGATTGTACCATAGGCGGCAAAAGGGCAAAGCTAATAATCATGCAGATATTGAACAGAGGTGAAATGTGACATTAGCTTATCCTCAAGGTGGCTGAGGATTTTGGTCAATGGCAGAATAATTTCCTTGTCCATTTGCAATCATAAATACATCTGTTCATTGGAAAGTCAATAAAATCCCCTTCATATGTGCAACAAGGAATAAGTAATAAAATCCTTCAAGTCCTTGGCTGATAACATCCTGTGTCCTTCAGCTCAATCCAACTAAATAATTTAAGTACCAATCCCTCCTTTATGTATTGATATTATCAAAGGCACACTTTGCAGAGAGTATTTCTGTCCAATATTGTCAACTGCCACCCACCTCCACCCATCAGCCCACCCCTGACTTGCAGCAAGTAGTATTCATATCAGAAAACTGTCCTCCAAGATCTCTTGCACATCCTTGATTTCCATCACTCCACAATTGGTGGCCATGCCTTCAGCTGCCTAGGTCCCTAGCTCTGGAACTCCCCCTCTAAATCTCTCCGCATCTCTCTCTGCTATAAAAGCTCTTCGGGTTAGCAGAGGCTCAATGGGGAACATTCTTACCTCTGAATCACAAGGTTCCAGGTTCAATCCCTACTCCAGGTCTTAAGCGCTAAACTCAAAGTTGACACTCGATTGCTGTGCTGAGGGAGTGCTGCACTGTTGGAGGTGCCAACATTCAGGTGAGATGTAAACTGAGGCTGCAATTACCTATTTGGTTGTAAAAGATCCCATGGCACTATTTCAAAGAAGAGGAAAGGAGTTTTCTCCGGTGTCCTAGCCAAAATTTATCCCTTAACCAGCATCATAAAACACAGATTATCCGGTCATTATCAGATTCCTGTTTGTGGGAGTTTGCTCTGTGAAAATTGGCTGCTACATTCCCTCTATTACAATTATCCATTCTCTAAATGTAGACAAAAGAGCTGAACTCCTGAGGTGAGGTGAGAGTGACTGCCCTTGACATCAAGGCAGCATTTGGCCAAGTGTGGCATCAAAGAGCCCTAGCAAAACTGGAGTCAATGGGAATCGGGGCAAAAATCTCCGCTGGTTGGCGTCATACCTAGCACAACGGAACATGTTTGTGGTTGTCGGAAGTCAATCATCTCAGCTGCAGGAGTTCCTCAGGGTAGTGTCCTCGGCCCAACCATCTTCAGCTGCTTCATCAATGACCTTCCTTCCATCATAATGTCAGAAACGGGGATGTTCACTGACATTTGCACAATGTTCAGCACCATTCACGACTCCTCAGATACTGAAGCAGCCCATGTCCATATGCAGCAAGACCTGGACAATATCCAGGCTTGAGCTGACAAGTGGTAAGTAACATTCACGCCACACAAGTGTCAGGCAATGACCATCTCCAACAAGAGAGAATCCAACCATTGCCCCTTGATGTTCAATGGCATTACCATCACTGGGCGTTTACTATAGGTCTCCCAATTGTCGGCAGGAGATTGAGGAACAGTTATGTAAGCAGATTTTGGAAAGATGTAAAAACAATAGAGTTGTTGTGGTGGGTGATTTTAACTTTCCCTATATTGACTGGGAGTCACTTAGTGCTAGGGGTTTGGATGGTGCAGAATTTGTAAGGTGCATCCAGGAAGGCTTCCTGATATGTAGATAGTCCAACTAGGGAAGGGGCAATACTGGATCTGGTATTAGGGAATGAACCCGGCCAGGTGGTCGAAGTTTCAGTAGGGGAGCATTTCGGGAAAAGTGACCATAATTCAGTAAGTTTCAGGGTACTGGCAGATAAGGATAACAGGAGTCCTCGGGTTAAGGTCTTAATTGGGGGAAGGCTAATTATAACAATATTAGGCAGGAACTGAGGAATCTAGACTGGAGGCGGATGTTTGAGGAACTTTCAAACGTTTGTTGATAAAGAATCAGGACCGGCATGTTCCTGCTAGGATAAAGGATAAGTATAGCAAGTTTCAGGAACCTTGGATAACAAAGGATATTGTGAGATTAGTCAAAAAGAAAAGGGAAGCATTCATAAGGGCTAGAAGGCTGGGAACAGATGAAGCCCGTGGAGAATATAAAGAAAGTGGGAAGAAACTTAAGCAAGGAGTCAAGAGGGCTAAAAGGGGTCATGAAGTCATTGGCAACCAAGATTAAGGAAAATCCCAAGGCCTTTTA